>NC_051157.2:175077315-175112591 GCF_013339745.2 Dermacentor silvarum
ATGTCACCAGTCTGAGCTGCTTGGTCTGGGCTTACGTCCCGAACGAGCCGAGTAGTCCACCTATCCCAGACCGGTGTTCCTGGTTGAGCTGGGTGAGCGGTCCGGGCTGCCGCTGTACCTGGGCTGAGCCTGTGTCCGGTCTGAGCCTGTGCTTGGTCTGGGTTTTCGTCCCGGACGAGCCGAGCTGTCCATCTACCCTGGGCCGGCGTTCCTGGGTGAGCTGGAAAACAGGCCTGGCTGTTCGTGTGTCTGATCCAGCCTGCTTCACTGCTGTGTGGGCATATGACGATGGCGTGTTCCGGTGCAGCCGTGGCGGGCTGACGTCCCGACCCAGCTGTCACGCGAGTGGCTCGTCGTGTGCCAGGCCTCCGCCTCGGCCCTTATCCCTGAGCCACCTGCTGCTAGAGTCATCACTGCGACTCCTCGTGACGTGAGTGCGTGATACCGAAACGCAATTGACTGCCTCCTACAGTGACGCTTATGTAAGCGACAGACCACTTAGAAGTGAATTTTGTCTGTTATCGTGCACTAGAGCACTGCACGGGCTCGGGCTTACCCGAAAGCCCGAGCCCGGCCCGGCCCGTGGGCGGGGCTGGGCCGGGTAGCACAGCTTTTTCACGGGCTCGGGCCGGGCTCGGGCACGGCGTCTGCTTTTTGACTCGGGCCCGGGCCGGGCTCGGGCTTTGTCGTGGTGTGCATGTAACGTGCAGCGAGTTATTCTCGGGCGTCTCAACTCTAAAAAACATTATTTTGCGGTCTCGGGCCGGGTTCGGGCCGGTTTCCAATCGGGCTCGGGCCGGGCTCGGGCCGGGTTTGGGCCTAAGGTAAAGGGGTGGCGGGCCAGGCCGGGCGGGTAACGTAGATTTTTTCCGGGCCCGGGCCGGGCCCGGATCTCGCCGTAAATGTTTTGATCGGGCTCGGGCGGGCCGCCCAACGTAAAAACGGGCCCGGGCCGGGCCCGTGCAGTGCTCTATCGTGTACGTCGTCATAGTCCCGTCCCCGTGTCATTAAAGCCTCTCTGTGTTCACTGTACCATCTATGTGTGTTTGAGGCCTGGGCCCACAACATAACCATCACAGTAGGTAAGGTATTTCGCCGAATGCCTCGGAGAATCACACCACCCATCTCCTAGCAGGCACAGGTCCTAGACCTGTGCTAGCTTCTTGTGTGCTAGACCTGCACATGCAACACTACATGCTTCCGGCTCTGCAGAAAGCTATGTTGTATTACCTTTGTTATCGCCGGCACAAGGCAACCCTTATGGTAGACACTGTATGTCGATGTCGTGAAGGCCTCGATGTTCACAGATGCCAGCAGTCGCAAGACTTTCACAGCGCTCGCACTGCTGAACAAAATGACCCCAGCTAGCAGGACGTTACCCGCTGCCATGAGATTGGTAGTGGGCTGGCTGCTCCAAACTTTCTGATGGCTTAAAGAGCATGCGGCCTTTATGGTCAAGGAGCTTCCCTGTGTGTGTTTTGTGATAGTACAGCTCTCTCCACACTTAGTGCAAGCACTAAGGAGCTCCCAAAGGCAACTTTCAAATACAATGCATTTTCTTTTCAGTTTGGAGTGTTGTTCCATCCCTGCAAAGTGAATAATATGTTACTATAATTCACGGTATAATCAAAAACGTGCCAAACTTACAGATGCATGCTGTCATCCGACATCGGATGGTAGTTGGTGTCCTTGGGGTCATTGACAGGGGTGATGGGGCCACTGACAGGGGTATCGGGGCCAGACATCACGTTGCAGTCATCAGCATACGCCTTTCTTGAAGGCGTTGATGCGGAGCGAAGGGTAAACAGCAGCCCAGGATGATTACCATCGCCACTGCACAGTGAGCAATTGGCATAGCAGACACTGCTGTCCATCTGAGTGCTGCAGCTCCTTGTGTCGAGCCTGCACTGCGTACCTAAGGCGGAGGACCAAAACTCCGTTTTAAATATGTGGAAAATAATTTAGCATGGAACCGATACGCTGATACAAAATGTAAAAGAAATGCAAAGACATGGAGATAAACAATGAAAATTTCAGTCATAAAGTAAACATACTCAGGACGAAAGCCACTGTAGCTAGTGTTGCGTCTTAGTTCTCAGATAGTACCAGTAATTTTGACAGAATTTACAAAAATGTTTATTCTAAACATCACACACAGACCAGGTTCTCTTTTGACAGACACGGATGCTTTGTTGTCACAGCTGGTAAAATGCAATTCGGAAAATCGAGAAGAAATGCAGCGAAAGTAGGGGCAGGCAGTGCGCCTTACAAATTGCGTAGCAGCTATGACAGCCTCTGTTTAGATGAGCCAACCCCATCATGAAGAAAATGTGTGCCATCTCATGCATGCAGTCAAAGTGCACACCACTGTTGTGCACAATGCCACGGAGCGCAGTCACAAAGTTCATGCTGCAGCTGGCACAAGGGGCCCTGTGGAAGTATAAGATAATGCAATACGATTTCACTGGTGAATCGAAGTGCCGTCCAGTGCCAGCTCAATTATCACAAACTTTCTAATCAGTGCCTTGGGCTACAGTTTGTAGTTCAGTTTCTCACATGAAACTGCTATACGTCGAGCAGAATAAGTGTTGGGGTTACCAGGAAAGATGCAGATAACAGAGTTTAGGAGCAGCTCACAAAGAGGTGAACCAAGGTCGATCCAAATAGGTCGCGAAACTTTGGGCTGAAAGGGGTTCAGAACGAATTGTCACCGACATCAGCAAGGGTGGTTATGGGAGCAGCGATTGTAGCGCGACTATGTTTGGAGGGATTGGATTAAAGCGATACAGTTAGTTTCACTGAACCAAAATAAAATTCCTAATCGATTTTATAAACGCATGTTGAAAAAAGGAGAGACAACTCTCCAGACCGTTCGTCGGCCTCCAAAGAAAGTATGTTCTGTGCAGGGATGGGATTTCGACACCCGTAAGGCTGACCTTTTCCTGTATCGCTCTCCGCGCTGACAGCTCGGAATGCCCATCAAGTGGAATGGCGGGGCGTTGGAATATACAGCTCTAATGGCAGGCCACCGACAACAAATTTCGTCTCTTTGAGAACAAAAATGACGTCACCTCTCTTTTTGACGTCACGTTATTTTTCTTCCGCCGGAAGTTTCGCTCCTCACACAGATACCGCTAAGCCCTATGAACCGCCCATAAGCCGCCATCTTTTAAACGTATGGGCTTATATGGGAGCTTCACTACCAGGTACATTTACCTTCAGTGAGCTTTACTACACGAATAAAACCAGAATACTAAAAAAGGCCTTGGACATCATTAGGAATTCTGGAAATAGACTTTTTTTTGGCCAGGAAAAGGGTCGGCAGACTGGAGTGCCAAATTTTATTCACTGCACCCTCTGGTAAATCCTATCACGCAAAAACAAATGAGGACCTTTGTACATAGTTGGTTGCGATTTGATTGGATCTGCCTCAATCAGAAACTCAAACATGTTTTCATGAATTACTGTAGGAGCGGTTTAAAAAGAATGAAACGAGGGGTGATGCACTGTGAATTATGAAGTGCAAGGACCTGAAGAAACGATTACTGGATGAAGATGGATGCAATGCCTCTGTAACACATAGCTGTCACCTCGTTCTTTTAGAGTGGTACACGACAAGTAAAACATGCTTCGTGAAGGCATTACATACGAATCAAATGTTACATCTTGAAGCGTACCTTGGAGTAGGTCCACGGGTAGGGGGTGGGACATATTTTGATGCGTAGTTGTGGTCATCACATTTCGTCTAAAATAGAATCAGGACAGTATGCTGGGCGTGTTGGTAATCCATACTTGAAACTACAGCACGAAACTACACAATGAAAAGGAAGATATGATGCACAAGCGCTGTGCTGTAAACACAATGTTTATTGAAACCACAGAAATAAATGCCCAGAAAAGATAATGTGTTTGTAGTCAGCCTTCCTTATCTGCATAGCGTCTCACACCGACTCAAGAAGTTTGGGGCAAGATACAGCCTTAATGTCGTATTTTCAGCAAAGAATAACTTGGGAAAGATATTGGCTGCTGTAGACAGTAGGGCTGAAAATGTGCCGCAGGAATAGCAGGGTTGTAACATCAAGCACTGTGACAAATATGTCCTGTGCACTGAGGGTGTTACGACATTCTGCTTTCATAAGAATCCTCTGTTAATAGTTCAGCGCTTGTTCGTCGCGCCTTCCTTTTTGCCTTGTGTGGTGGTCTGCAGCAGGTTCAAGAAAAAGAGAACGAAACATACTGCAAGACTGACATTAGTGAATTATGTAGACTGCAGGCATTACTTATCACAAGTCGTGAAACGCCTGTGCAACTATACTGAAGCAATTTTATCTCCTAATAACTTAACGTCTCAGGATCATGAAGCGTACTGCAACAGGTGTGAACATCCATGTTCGCACCAACATCAACAGATACACAGCCAGACTGCAACACGCTATCATCCAGCACCTGCAAAACACAAATGCGGTATATGCACTATCAGTGACACACTGCCAGACAGTGTTTAACGTTCCAAGAGCAAGTGCACCTTTAGCAGCGTAGAACCTACACTACATACCTCACTGTACACCCCAACATCACAGCTTAGGATTTATGGGGCTGTCTCATCACTGCCTTGAAGATGCATGGTTGCAACACAAGCCCTCTTAATCGAGAGACGAAAGAAAATATAGGTTAATTAGTCAACTGGTAAATTAGTTAGGGTCACGGTTAAAATAAAAACATTGAAACGCTGTTTTCACACAGCTTGCCGGAAATGCATAAATGGTACACGTAACAAAGAAAAAAAGAAATGTCTTACACAACTACCATCCATAAATTGAAATCGAGGCAACTGAATCTTTTCGAATACGCAGCTTAGAAGCAGTGGCTGTTACGAGCGACACCGCTCGTAACAGCCACTGCGGTGAGTTTATTATACGGCTGCCACACGGCGCACTTTCGATCGCGATCGAGTCAGATCGGGATCGAATTTCTCGGTCACGACTAGCTCCATTGCGAAAGCTGCAGGAAGGAGCCAGCCACGGTTGATAATTTTTATCCGGATCGGGCAAGATTGCGATCGAACCCGACCGGTACTGTACTTCTGTCGATATCGGGTGCGGCTACAGGGACACTAGCGATCACGATTTTGCTCCATCCGGATCTAGTCGATCACGCATTGAGATCGTAACCTGTCGCCTATGTTGTCATGCTGGGTGATCTCAACTAAGTCGTTCCGAATTGCTGTACGTACAGTGACGATTCTTGATAGCTTTCGAAAGCGCCCGTGTGACATCGGTGTCTCAAGATGAAAATACCTATCATGCTCCTTACCGTGCCTCCGCTGTTTTCCAGGCCGATAGACGGGAGAGCAGTGATTCTGAAAAGATGCCGAAGGCTATCGCTTCAAGGATGCAAACTACATGTGAACCAAACCACGAAAGGGGTCGGAGCAGACGCGTCCATGAGTCGGTATGGTGAAGCCAACAGCGTCGTCCCATTCCTTTTTACGGCCGCGGTTCACAGGCACCGTGTCGGTCTTTACCTATGTCGGTCTTTGGACGACGTCAGCCGCTCTAGATGGCGCAATTCAGGCCAGGCATTGTGAAGCGATTCGAACAAAGCAACGATAGCACTTAGCACAACTCACACTGCGACAGTGCATGCAACCATTACAATGAGGGCCATGAGGGCTGCTTATGAGCGTGGGATCATTACGTCAAGCGAAGACAACGCCACTTTTCTTTTCATTACAAACGAAGGCTTATCTGCACATTATAAGTTAGAAAAAACTTATAATACAAATAATGTTCCTGCATTTCAATGGTACTAAAAAGATCAGGAACCGCGTACACTAATAGAAGGTCACGTGGTAGACCTCTTAAATAGGCTCATGTTTTTGCCGATTCGAACGCCAAAGGTCTTTTTTCGCGACTTTTAGCGAAGAATTAAAAATATAAATCCACGCTTAATGAGAAAAACAGGGTCCGTTCTATCCAATACGATAGACGATCTTTCCATCGGAGGGGTTATCTCAATTCATGTTCTGAGTGGTTGTCTGTCCCTTTAAGAGTGGAACGCGATAGCACTTAAAGATCCCTGTCTGCTTCTCACGCTTCCCCATAACTTCAGTTTATGCAACCGTAATGGTTATTGGGAAACGCTGGCGGGAAACGCTTTGCACGAAGGCAAGCTTTCTGGTAGAAACGCGGCCTCTTCCGTTGGCCGATCCCGTAGATAGCACTCAAGCGCGCCAAAAAGGTTACATCATTTTCAGGTTACCGTTTTTTTCGCACTTTTAATATTTCGTTCTGAGGAGATTTAACATAAAAGGCATGTGCTGTGGGTGTTTTGTTTCATAAAATTTATTTATGGATTGTCATTCTCTAATTCCGAGAAATAGCTTTGTCAAGAATGTAAGTCAAGCTATGAGCAGCATTAACGATAGAATGGTCTGGCAATATAACCTGAATATACCACATGTCATATCAGAAGGCGTGGCATATACATGTACCTAAATATATTCGGAGCGCCTGCGTGGTTGGGGATCATTTTCTCCGCAACCCGCCGACATCTCACGCCGACGCCGGTTGCCGATCGACGCCGGTTTTTCTACGACACGGGGCCCTGAAAGCTATCGCGTTAAAACTGCGCCGGTATCATACAGCCATATATCACGCAGAGCTCAAATCAATTTCCGAAGTCTATCAGCACTGATACAGGGTCACTTGAGATAGCTCTCACAAATTACTGATACACACGTTGGCAGTCTTCAGTCCATACAAAAGGAACATTTTCCTGCGTAATCAAAGTCAGACATCTTGTTTTACACTCTAAATGCTCAATAAGGTCCCTGCAATGTCCTTCAAGACCAAATAACACTCTGAGGGAGTGAAATTGACGATGCTTGCTCAGACACAAAATTCTCTTAACCGATTCCTCATTATCGCGCTTCGTGAGGCCGTCGAACACTCTTCCTAAGGAAACTAAGCCTCGTCTGACAATAACTCACGTTTTTTAATAACATTCAGCTTCGCGTTGCTAATGTATCTAGAACTTGTGGTATGTGACGTTCATGCTCTCCCGCTTAGTGTGAGAGTACACAATGATATCATCAATATAGGCATTGCAACCATAACCAGTCAAGTGTTCGAAGATTACAATCATGATTTTCTGAAACCTTGCTCCAGTCGTTTTCCAACCGAATGGTAAGTAGCCTGTTGTTTCCTACATATTGAAGGATGCGACAAAAGCCGTGTATTTCTTGCACTCTTACTTCAGTGGCATCTGCCGGTATCTTTTGCATATGCCAATTTTTGAAAACTATCCCCAGCCTCTCGTTTATTTGATAATGCCATCGATTCAGGGAATTGCAAAGGGGAAAAATCAGTTTGCTTTTGATAGGATGGTAGTCCGCGCAAATTCTAAACGTGGCTACTTCCTTCAGTACTACTGAAATGGCAGAGAAAATGCTGAAGTTGACGGCCTCATTTTTTTGCGCTCAGCACTTGCAGGAGCTCATTTTTCTGATATTTTGTTGTTTTTTCTTTCCTGTGATAGGATATAAAGCATTCTGTGAACCACTGTTGTGTATTTCCGCTTATACCTCGATCACTGAAGTTGCCTGCGGGTGGGCTACAATGCAAATTAGGTCTGAATAGGGGATCGGGACATCTGGTGTTTTGATGATATGAAGATGCCCCTTGTTTGCATCAGGGGCTTCCATGGGCGTGGAATCAACGTGAGCTTGTCCCTCCAAGAAGTGCTGTAATGCACGAGCTTCTACGTCATACTTTTGCAAAATACAACAGGTCCAGTATCACCAGCCTACAAATAAGCAGCATACGTAAACCATGAATTGCCGTACTACCAAAATATCTCGCGTCTCTCTTCAAAAATTGCTAAGATATTTACATCACGGCCTTCTCTCCGCAATCACGGAAGCTAGAACCGCTGTTTTTTTACACCTACTAGAGGCAGCGTGTCCGGACGATTCGCACAAGATTGCTTACGTACGGCCATTCATAATAGAAAGAGGACTACTGTGTTTCAGGCAAATATTTCAGTAAGGAACTGTTTTCCAATGTGTTAAAATAGAAGTCATCAGCACGACCTCGGCGAATTTAGCAATGTTTTCGAGCACTTGGTCACCTTACAGCTGGCAGGGTCGCAAGCAGGGCATTGTTAATTCTTCAATGAGCAAGGTTCGGCACATGTCTTACCATCGCGACTAATGCTATGCTCGTATTCAAAACGGGTAGCATAGCAGAATAGATCTACATCTTTAGACCAATATAGAGTACACCAAAACATCCAGCAGCAACGAACATGCGGCATTTCAGTTCAATTATATATATATATATACTTTTTCATGACAAATATTGAGCCAAAACTGTGACCTACCCACAATGATGTTTTTCTTCACATCCTTTATTTCGTTCTGGCTAACTTAGAGGGAGACTGTTCGAGTGCACTGCTTTATGGTGAGGGTGGGAGCGCAGTACAGTGCAGTATTTTTTTAGTTAAATAGTACACTACAATTACCAAATTAAGTAACGGTAAGGATAAAACAAACTGGCGGCTAGTATGCTCTACTGGAAACAACATGCACTAGGTTTTCTTCGAGTAACGCAATTGCTCTTTTTTTATCTTGATATACTTTTTCTATACTTTTGGTATACTATCTTTTCTTTTTCTATACCTTTTGGTATACTATCTTGGTGCATTTTTTAAATCATGGTATACACTCTGTATGCCTTTTCAGACAAATATTGAGCCAAAATAGCAAAATAAAGACAACAGTATTTTCAGAGATTGAAAAGAAAAAAAAATACAATAGCCGCGCCTTCACCCCACAACAAAGCTCCTTCGCTCTCTTACTGTGCTTTTATTTTCCTCGGTGAATAAATAAATTTTTTCTTCTTTCTTCTTCTACTACTTAGGCTACAAAAATCAAATCGGCGAAATGCAATCTGGAAAAAACTATTTACAAAAATCTAATTACTTTTTAAGAAGGCGGCTTTGGGATGCATACTGGCACTCTACAATTGAAGCTTCAAAATCGTTGCACAGCGTTCATTTATTACGAACTTCAAAGTTAAAATTACTTTTCGAAAATTCATCGTCAGGACTTCTTGTAATGCACCTTTCCTATTATTTTATTCTTCAAATGATGGTTATAACCGCTGCAGGACAGATATTCTAGAAATAACGATGTTTGTTTGCCTTTTAGAGACCAGGAATGGAGCTTCTCTGCAAAGAAATATACTGCTTCAAAAGTTAATATTTAATGTAACGGGCACTTCTGTCGGCTCAAGAACGCTTTATTCCAACCTAATTATTTCTCCTAGCACTTCGTCCTGCTCGTCATCTACACTACAGGTTCCCTTTCAGCTCCTAATATACGCCCCTCTTCGAAGGCTGACCATACGGGTTAGCAAGGAGTGCCATTCAGGGTGTCTGTGTGCGACACACGTTTCATAATCATGATGTCCAAAAATATCAAACGAGCGACAGAATTTGAAAACAAATCACAGGATTATTGCGTAGGACACTGAAATTGTGAGAGTTGGTCATAATGCTGACGGCATCGTGAAGCCCATCCTTGACGTTGTACCTAACCGTGCACTCAACATTATCCAGCTTTTTGCCCTCGTTCAGACCCAGACAGCTGACAGTACTCCTAAACGCTGTCCTGACATGGAAGTACTTCTTATTTAAGATATTCTGCCTCAACAGTAACCTGAAGGTATTTGCTGATGGCGGGCCTTCCAGAGGGCCTTCTTAAAGACCTGATTCACAAGCAGCTTGCATATTCGTCCACTTTTCAGCTTGTGCTGGCAAACCTTGTTGTGGTCCTCAGTCACCTCGTCCGTGGCCTCTTCAACATTTATTTCCACCGTGTCGGCCTCTGTGGTATAGCATGGGCTTCGTCAGCTTGCTTGGGAGCAGCTGGTCCTTGCGACTGGCCTCCAGCGAAAGAGCGAACATTAGTTTGTAATTTTCTAGAAACCATTCGGCATGAGACTGTCGCTTGACTAACCGGCATGCTCTCTATGCTAGTGTGGTGTACGCTTTACATGACGATGTCATGGCTCTCCAACACATTGAAGCAATATGTATACAAACATGACAATTTATTGATGAATAAAACATAGTACAGTAATATCGAGAATCCCGGATCCGCATCCTTAGCCAAATAGACTTGTGATGGACCCATTACAGAAACATATCCTAATCATCAAAACGAAAGAAAACTCACACACATCACAAATATAGGTAATAAATACTGTATGCATGCTGAATACCAAAGATGTAAATAAATATTACTGAATAGCGGCATTCTAAAACCACCGAAAAGAAAAAGATACATGCTTAAACATTTGCGTCTAATGGTCATAACAATAGCAATATTGGTGAGTTATGTAGCATTTCGAACCGGCTGTAAAATTCCGGCGTGTTTTAATCATGGCAATATTTCCTTCAAGACTAGGGCAATCAAAGGTCGTCACGCGACGGGCGTACACGGTGTTAACTTTTTACGACATAACGTTCGTGCAATTTACCTGCCACGTTTCGGCCTATGGGAATGTTGTAGCTGCGATATCTTCAAATACAATAGCACTTTTATCATTAGGAGTGTTAATCAACGACACAATGCTCAATTCGTAAAAAGTGGAGCAGATAGGGCGTCAGTAGGTTATAGCGTCATGATTCTAAGCACTCTCTTCTGCAGAATACTTAAGCTATGTATGTCGATGGGTATGTAAAACCTCACTCCTCTGTGTAGTAAGTCAAATGGCAATAAAAATTGATAACATATAGAACATACAGTATTCTAAGTACATCCTTGCTAAAATGCATTCGAGACTTAGTTAATGCTAAAGAACCTGCGGTCAACATTTTACCTAAACGGTTAACGTAAGATATAGACTGAAAAATCGAATCAAACGTAACCTCTTAATATTTGAAGTATTCACTTGATTTCCAAGTATTCAGAGTGTCATTTCCAATCTCTCATTAGAAGTTCAGTGAAATATTAGAGTTGCAGAACGGGTGCCAAGCAAAGGGAAGCGTAGTCGAAGATGGCAGAAATTTAGGTGGCGTGAGGAAATTATAAAATTTGCAGACGTTTGCAGCTGGAATCAACTAGCGCAAGACAGGCCTCATTTTAAATTGCTCAGAGCAGTCCTTTTCCTGCAGAGGACATAAAAATAGGCTGATGAAGATGACGATGACGGTTATGACACGCTATCAAGCTACTCCCTTACGGCCTAGATTGGATCTATCTGGCACCGTTTGTGATATCAGGAAAAAAGATGACATTTCTTTTGGTACTGGTTATAGCTAATATATGGTACGTAAACGACCAAAGCGTGATTTTCAGGTCGTCGCTTGTGAGAGATTCTGCTACCGTAAGGGCTGTGTCTCCTGCATAGTGTACTACCGTTGCATTTATATATATAAGAGACAAATGATAAGCATTGCTAAACAAGAAAAACAATAGTTGAAATCGTCAAGCCTCCTTGAACCTAGACTGTTTCCAATTTCACGTCCAATTTTGTTCCTGATGATGGTGTCTGTTGTTTACCGCTAATTAGATAACAGTTCAAAAGCTTAATTTCAATCCCCAGAAAATACATATTGCTCAGGCTTAAGCTAGAGGATTTCATAGTCAACTCAAATAAATGTTTTATTACTATCTATATTTATGTTCAAATAAATCTGGTGATCACGCACCAGTTTCTCGTGTTTCTTCCTCGTGTCAACTCGCGCTTGAAGATGCTGAGTTGGACTCCTACTTCCGCCTGAGAATGAGGATCGTTTCCTACTGCTCTTGCAATAGCAGCTGATTGGACGCGGAAAGGTTCTCCCGTAAATATAGACGCAGCGATGTCTCCTTCGGTGGCAGCGCTGCATTACGCTCGTCTTGAACTTCAGGTGTGTGTAGATAGCACAGTTCAGTGAAGTGACTAGGTTTCTCAGAGAGTCAACGTTTATTATAATTTGCCTAGTGGTAGCACAAAAATAGTGCAACAAGCCAAGACCCAGCAAAATAAAAAGCTTTGCAAAGGCCAGTGAACGCGCCTCACAGCGCGTCAACACTATCGGAACGTCATTCGAAAATCCACCATCGCGAGGTACAGTTTACTTGTGTGCTACTGGTCTCCGCCTTCTACGGAGAAAGGGGGGTGGGGTCGATTACTGCTGTAGATACACTTTCAATGGCCTTTCCAGAGTAAAGGAAACGTCATAAATAACCCGTCTCACGAAATTTATAGGAAAGCGGTAACTCTCACCTAGCTTGGCCAGCGGTTAATTTTCCCTCTTACGGCAAGAAAAATTTTCACGAGCGTTACATAAACACAATTTCAAATGTACGTGCTATTAGACATTTTCATGCTGTCAGCCGATTATCTATCCCAAATTATACTTAACACAACTGCTGTGTAGCTTATATTTCGCACATAAGTTGTCAGCTATGCGGCGATCCCCCGCGGCGGCGTCCGTCTTTTCTCGCTTCATGAACCGCAAGCCAGCGAACATTGCGCGTCCGGCCGCCACGTCTCCATTCACCGTACGAAGCTCAGACAGCCCAAGCTTACCGATAAAACCTGCGTAGGAATAGAGACACGGAAATACACTCTGTTCAAATCAACCGGAAGTAGAGAACTCCTGGCAATGAAGCCAACGAAAGCATAGGGTCAGAGCCATCGGTCTCGAATCTGGCAGCCTTTATGCCATTGAGTAGTAAACGAGCGTTTATTAGCCCCCCGCATGCGCTCCTATATTCCCGTGTTACATGACGCCATCGCGCAAAAGAATGATGTGCCACATCCACCCGCCAAGGCCCTGAGTGATGCTGGCTAGCTCTCCAGGGCCACATCTAGTACACTGACATACCCAATTTAGTGGTTGGATTGATGCCTGTTGCCGTAGCGCAATTGGTAGTGCAACAGACGCACAATGCGGAGGTTGTGGGTTCGCCTCCCACCGGCGACGAGTTATCCTTCTTCCGCTTTCATTTTCCCGTTTTATCATTATTTTTCACATTTCAAATCAACCCCAGAAATTACTCCTATTTATTCTTGTTTTTGGTTTTGCTTTATTGCCTCTTGGCTTCATACCGTAGGGATTAACCAAATTCGAGCCCCTCTGTTTCTCTTCTCGTCCGATCACTGGCTGTGTCTTGTTGGTCTATATGAGCGATACGAGCCCTTTTTATGCGGTTTGGTGTGTTTTTGCGTGATCAGTTTGGTGTGGGGTGGGCGAACTCTACTTTCAAGCGAAGTTTGATTGCCTCAGAAGTGTCGGTGCTGGTAGTGGTGAAATTCACGCTAACCAAATTGGTGTGGTTTAGGTTTGGTTAACCCTGGTTGATAGTGAAAGCTTCAATGCCCTGGCTATGCCCATTGTCGAGCTGTCGCCGAGGTGTGCTTTCGCAATGATATCCAGATATGCTTGCAATGAATACAGTGTTTATTCGTAATTTCTATGCCTATGAAGACACTGCGGTGATCAGTAAAGTAGTGAGACTTGGTTGCAATTCGCAGCCGGGCCAAACTCTACTCGGGCAACGACGGCAATGTCTACTTTCAGGGCTTCGTAAAGACCTAAATATAGTCCGACATAGCGTGAACGCGCGCACACGCGCGCACATGCTATGTCACGTTGGTGAAAACAACAGCGGCTATAGCTCGACCGATGGATCCACGTACTGGCGCCGCCAACGTAACCGGACGCGCGGCCAATGCGGTCCGACGCGCCCGGCGTCTGATGACGCTCGCCCGAGTGCCGATAACCTCGTACTATAAACGCGCGTTAATGCTCTCTTGTGAATGAATGAATGAATGAATGAATGAATGAATGAATGAATGAATGAATGAATGAATGAATGAATTAATGAATGAACAACTTTATTTGTCAGGATTAAAACCCTGCAGGATCTGCGGGAGTGGGAGGCGACAGAGACTCGTGGTAGAGCCCCATCACCTCCACGGCCCAGCGCAGGACGTCGTCCTGCAGACCAGGCTCGGAGCTGCCTAGGGCAGCCCCCCACAGCTCTACACTCTTAAAGCGGAGGGGGGGGGGGGTGGTCGGGCATTCTAGAAGTATGTGGTTATAGTTAGCATAAGGGGCTGCGCAACCATAGCAGCTGGGATCGAGAAATTGATCGGGGTATAGTTTATTAAGGAGTGACAGAGTAGTGATGGCGTGTGTCTGCAGGTGTCTCCATAAGATTTCCAATTCCCTCGAGTGGGGACGAGTGACAGGGGGTAAAGTGCGTCGAGAAGACGTGTAGTGTTGGCAGATGTCGTGATATGTAATGAGTCTTTCACGCGAGGCGCCGGCCTCAGCCTCCCCTTGTGTTGTCTTTGTCTGGTTCGTGAAACCTCGGGCACAGGCATGGGCGGCTTTGTTGCCTGGCAGGCCCTCGTGTGCAGGAGCCCAAACGAGTGTAACTTCTGATTGAACTACTCATTTGCGTGCGATGATTCCAGCCAGTCTGCCGATACACCCGGCTCCATAGTCGTACACGGCTGATTTAGAATCGCTGATGATAGTGGCGTCTGAGGGTATAGTGAGAGCCAGCGCTATGGCTGCCTCTTCTGCCTCCTCTGAGAAAGGGGTGCATATAGAGGCCGCAGCCACCAGCTGGCCTTGTGGAGTTACTGCCTTGATACCGAATTTATGGGGGTTTGAGGGGTATTCTGCGGCGTCTACGTATAGTGTGCCGGGTAGTTTATCGTAGTGGCGGTGCAACGCTCGCACACGAGCCACTCTCCGTATGTGGTTATATTGTGGGTGCATGTTCCGGGGAAGCGGTGGTAAATACAATTTGGCTCGGACCACACTCCGCAGAGGAATTTTGCGTGTAGATTGGAAAGGAGGGTTAATATCAAGGTTTTCAAGTATGCATCTTCCGGTAGTGGAATTTGCGAGTCTGCAATACTGTGCATTGAGGTGGGCTTCAATTCACTCTGAGACTGTGTTTATGCCCCAGTGGCAAGAAATCGTTCCGTAGATGTTCTCATGGGTAACCCTAGGGCAAATTTCGGAACCTTGTGGATAAGTGTATTCATTTCCTCCTCCTCCCGTTTAGTGAGAGTGAGGTAGGGCACAGTACATGTTATGTGTGGGATTACGAAAACTTGAACGAGTTGGAGTAGTTCTCTTCCTCACAGGCCCCCTCTCTTGTTTGATACTCTGCCAATTAGTCTAATTGTCTGATCAACAGATTGCCTAAGCCTCTGAATTATAGTTGTGTATTGCCTATTTTTCACTGTGGAGAGAGCTAAGATCCGAATGTTATCAACGATAGGAATAGGAGTGCCATCTAGGGGGATATGAATTGGAGTCATATGTTTTTCGGCTCGTTTGTGTGAGGGGAGAAGCAGGAGCTCTGATTTGGTTGGAGCGCATGTCAGGTTGAGCTGCCGCGCGCATTCGTTGACCCTGTCCGTGGCTTTCTGCAAGAGTTCCTGCAGCTCCGCGTCCGAACCGCCGCCCCTGGTTCATATGGTGATGTCCGCATAGAGGGCAAAGGATATCTCTGGGATTGCCTGAAGTTCGCGCGCGATGTTTAGCATCGCGACGTTAAAGAGGAAGGGGGATAGCACTGAACCTTGGGGCGTTCCAAAGCTGCCCAGGTTGAATTCCGAAGAGTGTTCTGTACCCATGTGAATCGTGGCTGTTCCATCTTTGAGAAAGTTGGAGATGTACTTATAAGTACACTCTCTGATGTCTAGTCCATTAAGTTCCCTCAATATGGTTGCATGGCTAACGTTATTGAAGGCCCCACGGAGGTCAAGTGCGAGAACAGTTTTATTGTTGAGACCTGGACTGTGCCTAATTATATCCTTCTGAAGTTGGAGCATGATATCCTGGGTAGATAAGTGCTTACGAAAGCCAATCATTTCGGTTGGAAAGATCCCTCCCTCCTCCACGTATGCCGTTAGTCGTTAGAGAATAAGGTGTTCTAGCAATTTACCTAGGCATGACGTAAGGGAGATGGGGCGTAAGTTATCGGGGTCAATGGGCTTGCCTGGTTTCGGAATAAAGATTACCCTGGCGTCTCGCCATTGCTTGGGGAGGCTTCCCGTCTCCAAGTATTCGTTAAAGTATTTTGTGAGTGCAGCAACCACTTGCCTGTCGAGGTTACGAAGCATTTTATTAGAGACCTGATCCGGCCCTGACGCCGACGTTGTTTTGAGATTGGCCATAGCGTGTGCAACCTCAGCCTCTGTAATCGGGGCGTCCAGTTCTGGGTTGCGGGATCCTGTGTAATTCACGTGGGGAGCTTTTGTCTGTGAGGGGAGGCGCTTATCGCGTAACTCTTGAATAAAGCTTGCAAGATCATCTTTTCGCTCGTGCAGTATTTTATTGATCTGATGACTATGTACAGTTTTAGATTCACTCGGATCAAGAAGATGCCTCAACAGTTGTCACGTCCGCTTATTGCTCAGTCTCCCACTAAGACTTTCACACTTTTGTCTCTATTGCTGTTGAGCTAGTTGCTCAGCATAGTCCTGAATTTCCAGGTCCAGCTTCGCTATCCGGCGTCTGAGTTCCCTATTAGAGGATTGTCCTCTCCACCTTCGTAAGAGCGAGCTCATCGCCGTGCACATGTGAAGGAGTTTCGCGTCAATTTCTTGCATCTGTGCCTCCTCAGGCAGAGTAGTGGTATATCTGAGCGCATCGTCCTTCAACTGCTCAACCCATTGTTCTATGTCAAGGATGTCGCCTGACATCTGCCCTCCCCTGTATTCACGGAATTTAGCCCAGTCTGTGATACTAAGTTGTGTGCTACGAAAAGCATGTGTTGAAAGCTAAGGGAGGTTTGAACAATATAATGATCGCTACCTAGGTTCTCGTCTAATGTGAGCCAATCTACATTTCTGGCACGAAGGGAGAGCGCAAGGTCAGGTGTCTTATCCATGGCGACACTATTACCGAGTCTCGTCGGTGTATCCTTGTTATTATGTACGGTAAGGTGCGAGTCTTGAATGAGTTCCCATAATTCCCTACCCTTGGGAGTGCTGGTTCTGTATCCCCAGGCCTGATGCGGTGCATTGAAGTCACACACAATTACTAACGGGTGACGGCCAGCTTCCTGGCGGGCAGAAACAAAGAGAGTGTCAAATTTGTGTTTTTGTTTTGTCTTTCGGTTTGCTGTAAACATTGAGAATTTATATGGTAGGAATTTTGTGAGATTGTGGAAGAATTTTAATAAAGTCGTGTTCTGTGTCGATCCCGTCAAATTTGGCATGTGTTACTGTGAGGTGTCGTTGTGTAAGGAATGCCGTGTACGACCCTGCAGCGGAGCAATGCGACTGGTGAGTATTATATCCCGGTAGTTTCACTGCACAGAGAACTTCTTGTAATGCTATTACCACCGGTGGGGTTGGGCTATTGGCTACATAGTGTTGGAAATTAGCTTTTCTTCATTTTGTACCCCCGGCAGTTCTATTGCCAGATAATTAAATCTTTGCTTTTATTTATTTTGGACATTATTCAGTGTTGGAATGAGGGGGATGATCGTAGGAATCATGTTTACGAATTCGTCAATTTTGCTCTCAATATTGGTCATGCGAGTCTCGAGGTGCGTAATGCGCGTATTTAGGGCAAGAAATGTCTCACCAGTTTTGGTTTCAAGATCAGTGATTCTTTCATTCAGATCCATATAGGCGTCTGCGTCTAAGAGGATTTCGGCCTCGTCGGTGCTCCTGCGCTTGGCGGGCGGAGGTCCTGCCGTATTTCGAGGGGGAAGCGTCACCGCAGGGCTCGCCTGCGTATTGTTAGAAACTTCCATGTCTTCAGATGCATTGGACGTACTAGGGATAGGGGAGTTAAACGATTGGATTTGAGCTTCGATCTGGGCTTTTTTGGCTCTTAACATTGCGTTTTCTTGAGCTAGTGAGAAAAATTGATTGGTGTTTGTAAGGTTGGGAGGGAAGTTGGGAAATGAGGAGCCATGAGAAGCTACCCCAGCCCAGCTCACCTGGCTGTACGCTGATCCTGATGCTGAGCTTGATGGTGTCGGTAGCGCCGGCCAGTGTTCTTTCCCTTTCAGAGGCGGTGGCGGCTCCTTGCTTGATTTCTTGGTATCAGATTTCTTCTTCTTTGGAGGAGGAGGGGTCTTCTTGGGCTTGTAGCACTGCGGACACTTCGCCGAGTCCGTGGCGTGGTCTCCCGCACAGACCACACATTTATCATTGCAGGTATGGTTCGCGTCGGGGCTAACCTCCTCGCACTTCTCACAAGTTGGAACGCACACGACCGGGCACACAACCGGCCGATGACCGATTTGCTTGCACTTGACACAGGCTTCCACCTTCTGTTGAAAAGGGGTGCAGCGGAGCCAGCAGTGGGCGTATTGGACGTAGAACGGCACCTTCTTCCCGTGGAAAGTCACCGATATTGCTTGGGTCTTACCGATTCGGCGGGCGTGGAGCACCGGGGCTTCCGGGTTAGCATGTCGAAGATGCGGCAAGATTTCGGCTTCATTAATGTCTACGGGTAAAGCGAAAATTCATTTACGAGAGCCCTGCGGGGAGGTGGGGTGCACCACCACCTCGTGGGTCTTGCCAGCGATGGTGAGGCTTTTGACGCGAAGGTAGGCGTCAATACGGTCCATACTGGTAGAGGTGATCAATAAAGTGTTATTTAGGGTATTTAACCGAGCACTGTCGATGTCATCTGCAAGTTGGGCAGCCTCTTGCATCATACTCTTGAGGTAAATCGAATGGTATTTTGAGCAATCTAGGCCGCCGCGTATGCGTTCCACGGTGGTGTAGGAGTCATCCGGTGGCAGTGGCTGCCTGGGCCACGCCATCTGCCCAGGTCGTCTCGGCTGCGATGATAGTGCGATTGCGTTAGAGGGCTTGCTGGCACGGAATATATTTGTTCCCGCCAGCGCGCCATCTTCTCCGCCGTGAGCTCTTCTCCTTCAACTTCAATATCAGCTGCCATCGCCGCCTTGGCACCGAACGCTGCCATCGGCGCGGCGAAGCTGCCGCCGAGGCTTAAGCTTGGTGGCACAGAAAGTGGTGAATAAAACAATTTCAACACTTGCGAATGGTCGGATGTCTTGCTCAGCGGGTGTCGATCACCGTTTGGAATGTCCTTGCCAAAAATAGAACGTCCAGCACCGCATAAACAGGATAAATTGAAACCAGGGAAAATTGAGCGACGCGTCCGCTCCATGCGAACGCCGAGCAGCCTGCTCTGTTGTGGTTTGACTTCTAGCTCTCGAGGTGAAAACTGTTGAGTCACCGACGGCTGCAAGAAGTAGCGTAATGAAGCTTTCGCTTGAAAAGTAACAATGCCTTCGAAAGAGAATGTCCATTAATTTAATTATCACTTGAGTGCACAGGCTTTCGCCTTCACCCTCTTTGGCGTATGCTAAAGGGATAGTCAATTTTTAGTTTCGCACTTTTAATATTTCGTTTGAGAATATTTAACATAAAAGGCATGCGCTGCCAGTGTTTTCTTTCATCATATTTGTTTGCAGGCTGTCACACTCAAACATCCGCGAAATAAGTTTGTAAATAATGCAAGACAAGGTGTGAGCAACCATAACGTCAGAGTATAAACACGCCTTATAGCTCGCTTGTGGTTTGAGCTCAAGCTCTCAAAGTGAAAACTGTTGAGTCGCCGAGGGCTACAAGAGGTAGTGTACTGAAGCATTCGCTTCAAAAGTTGGCCGATTCTTTTCATCGTGCAGAAAGAGTACATGGTCAGGTAAGCTGGTCCATCAGGCGTGTCGGGACTCCACGGAGGAGGAGTTGCTGAAGGTACTAGCTGACAGATACCTTCCGTTGGAGACCTGGCACGATACACCTGACGTGGTTTTGGAATATCGTGGGGATGAGAATAGCGATATGGATGAGGAATTTACTGAAAGTGATATAAGGGTGGCGCTGCAGGATCTCAATGGTCGATCGGCATCAGGGCCGGATGGCATCACGAATAAAATCTTACGGAATTTAGATGAGGGATCCATTGAGTTCCTAACACGGGAGTTAAACAGTTGATGGAAGGAAGCCTCTTTCCCGGAAGAGTGGAAGCTTGCAACTACAGTTCTGATACCCAAACCGGGGAAAGTTATAGGGCTTGAAAATCTCAGACCCATTTCCCTGACATCGTGTTTGGGGAAAGTCGCTGAGCATGTCATTTTAAATAGGCTAACGCGCTATGTTGAGGGCAATGGGGTATTTCCGCACTCGATGATAGGATTTCGGCCCGGCCTCTCGACTCAGGATGCTATGATCAGGATTAAGCATCAGCTACTTGATCGGCGGACAAGGGATACTAAGGTACTACTTGGACTTGATGTAGAAAAAGCTTTCGATAATATCCAACATTCTTTCATTCTACGGGTGCTATCGGACTTGAATCTGGGGCAGCGGCTTTTCCATTTTGTCACGGCTTTCCTTAGGTTAGGGGAGATCAAGTCGGAAGTCTTTAAATTTGGTTGCCGTGGTACGCCGCAGGGATCCGTACTATCGCCTATGTTATTCAATCTTGCGATGTCAAAGTTGGCTAATATGCTGGACACTGTCCAGGGTATTGGCTATACTATCTACGCGGATGACGTTACTATATGGAGTGTCGGTGGTAGTGACGGAGAGCTTGAGGCTAGGTTGCAGGAGGTGGTAACACTTACGAAAGAGTATTTAGGTCTTATCGGGCTCAAGTGCTCCACTAAAAAGTCGGAGTTGTTGATCTTCAAATCTAAGAAGCTGGGTCGTAGGCCGAAGGATTGGGTACCGGAAGTTGAGGCTTGCATTAGAATCCACACTAGGGATGGGTCGTTGATACCGAAAGTTGAGGCTATCAGAGTTCTGGGTTTGGTAGTTGAAGCGAATGGATCGAATAACGGAACCATTGAGAGTATTACCAAGAAGACGGAGGCGGCCATAAGACTTATCCGAAGGATCTCTAATAGGCATAGGGGTTTAGGCGAAGAGGGCGCGATGCGGCTAGTTCACGCATTTATTCTGTGTCATTTCTCGTATGTGGCAGCTATGCTAAATTGGAATAGGGGGGAGAAAGATAAGTTCAAAGCTTTAATTAGAAAAACCGTTAAAGCGGCGCTGGGTCTGCCTGTGAGTACGTCAAACGATATGTCGTTGCGCCTGGGTTTGCATAATACTTTGGATGAAATTGCCGAGGCTCAGCGTACAGCACAGAGAGAGCGGTTGCTAGGTACACCAGCGGGTAGGCATATCTTAGAGTCAATCGGAGAATCGGTGGCTGTGTCGCGCGATGGGGCACGGCTACACGAGTTGAACGTTAACATTCGGACCAATATCATGGTTCGTCCGTTTCCACGGAATGTGCACCCTGTGCACAATGTAGGGAGGCGGATGGCAAGAGCTAGGGCTTTGTTGCGAGAAGCAAAAGATCAGGAGGAGGAGTCTGCGTTCGTTGACGCGGCATGGATTAATGGGAAAGATGGTTATTCGGTGGTGGTGGTGGTAGATGGAAAAGGGAGCATTCGAAATGCCGCTTCCATTTATACAAAGGATCCGGGGGTTGCTGAGCAGGTGGCTATTGCTTTAACACTACTTGATTCAGGAAGAGTTTCGGTGTTTAGTGACTCGCGATCTGCGATTAAAGCCTTCTCGAGGGGACTTGTTGCGGAACCGGCTTACAGACTGCTGCAGGGTAGGGATATCACTCCGCATACCGTTACTTGGTTTCCGGCGCACATGGGGTCAGTGGAGAGAGCCCCACGTAACCTCAACGAGGTGACGCACAGGGAGGCACGAGGATTAGTGTGCCGTGCCCTTCCTGATGGGGCTGTATCTCCCGCTCCTGAGTTCAGGGACCAGATGTTAACCTACAACGAGATCACCAAGCACTATTATTTAGAGCGCAGGGCATTCCCCCTGCTACATTCTAAATTAAATAGGCCACAGGTGGTTACATTGAGGCTTCTGCAGACACGGACGTACCCTAACCCGGTAATCATGAATAAAATTAATCCGGACTGTGGGGTTTCAGTCTATAGCAGTAAGTGTGGGGGTTTGGTTGATTTAGAACACATGCTCTGGCGCTGCTCGGCGTTGGCCGGTGATGGTTCTCAAGGTGAACGGTGGTGGCAGCGCATGCTGCACAGTGAAGTGCTGGCGGACCAACTTGGGGCTGTCCAGAGGGCCCGTGTGGCGGCAGAGGGGCTCGGCCTCTCTGTCCCGACGTGGGAGCGGCCCGCATCAGTCCCAGACTGATTCCTCAGGACCCAAATAAAGTTCTTCATACCATACCATATTGAACTACCCTTGTCAATTGTGGGACCCAAAGAGACGAAATTTAGAGGACGATTAAGCTTCTCCTTTAAGAGTGGAACGCGATAGCTTTCAAAGATCCTTGTCTGCTTCTCGCGCTTCCCCATAACTGCAGCTTATGCAACCGTAATGGTTATTGGGAAACGATGGCGGCAAACGCTATGCACGAAGGCGAGCTTTCTGGTAGAAACGCGGACTCTTGCGCTGGCCGATCCCGTAGATGGTGCACAACCGCGCCAAAAAAAAAATTACATCATTTTCAGGTTTCCGTTTTTGTTTCGCACTTTTAATATTTCAGTCTGAGAAGATTTAACATAAAAGGCATGCGCTGTCGGTGTTTTGGTTCATGAAATTTGTTTGCGGATTGTCATTCTCAAAATTCCGAGCCATAGCTTTGTCAAGAACGTGAGACAAGGTATGAGCAAAATTACTGATAGAATGGTGTGTTAATATAACCCGAATATACCACATGTCATATCAGAAGGCATGGCATATACATGTACCTAAATATATTCGGAGGGCCTGCGTCGTTGGGGATGACTTTCTCCGCCACCCGCCGACATCGCACGCCGACGCCGGTTGCCGACGCCGGATTTTCTGCGACACGGGGCCGTTAACGCTATCGCGTTAAAACTGCGCCGGTATCATAGAGCCATATATCACGCAGAGCTCAAATCAATTTCCGAAGTCTATCAGCACTGATACAGGGTCACTTGAGATAGCTCTCACAAATTACTGATACACACGTTGGCAGTCTTCAGTCCATACAAAAGGAACATTTTCCTGCGTAATCAAAGTCAGACATCTTGTTTTAGACTCTAAATGCTGAATAAGTTCCCTGCAATGTCCTTCAAGACCAAATAACACTCTGAGGGAGTGAAATTGACGATGCTTGCTCAGACACAAAATTCTCTTAACCGATTCCTCATTATCGCGCTTCGTGAGGCCGTCGAACACTCTTCCTAAGGAAACTAAGCCTCGTCTGACAAGAACTCACGTTTTTTAATAACATTCAGCTTCGCGTTGCTAATATATCTAGAACTTGTGGTATGTGACGTTCATGCTCTCCCGCTTAGTGTGAGAGTACACAATGATATCATCAATATAGGCATTGCAACCATAACCAGTCAAGTGTTCGAAGATTACAATCATGATTTTCTGAAACCTTGCTCCAGACATTTTCCAACCGAATGGTAGACAGCCTGTTGTTTCCTACATATCGAAGGATGCGACAACGTGTATTTCTTGCACTCTTCGGCAGATGCCACTGAAGAGTGGCATCTGCCGGTATCCTTTGCATATGTCAATTTTTGAAAACTATCGCCAGCCTCTCGTTTATTTGATAATGCGATCGATTCAGGGAATTGCAAAGGGGAAGCATCAGTTTGCTTTGGAAAGGATGGTAGTCCGCGCAAATTCTAAACGTGGCTTCTTCCTTCAGTACTATTGTAATGGCAGAGAAAATGCTGAAGTTGACGGCCTCATTTTTTTTTTGAGCTTAGCACTTGCTGGAGCTCATTTTTCTGATATTTTGTTTTTTTTTCTTTTCTGCGATAGGCTATAAAGCATTCTGCGAACCACTGTTGTGTATTTCCGCTTATACCTCGATAACCGAAATTGCCTGCGGGTGGGCTACAATGCAAATTAGGTCTGGATAGGGGATCGGAACATCTGGTGTTTTGATGATATGAAGATGCCCATTGTTTGCATCAGGGGCTTCCATGGGCGTGGAATCAACTTGAGCTTGTCCCTCCAAGAAATGCTGTAATGCACGAGCTTCTACGTAAAACTGTACAAAATACAACAGGTCCAGTATCACCAGAATACAAATAAACAGCATACGTAAACCATGAAGTGCCGTACTACCAAATATCTCGTGTCTATGTTCAAGAATTGGTCAGATATTTACATTACGACCTTCTCTCCGCAATCAGGCAAGCTAAAACCGCTATGTTTTTTTACACCTATTAGAGGCAGCGTGTCCGGACGACTCGCACAAGATTGCTTAGGTACGGCCATTCATATCAGAAAGAGAACTACCGTGTTCAATGCAAATTTTTCAGTAAGGAACTGTTTTCCAAAGTGTTCAAAGAGAAGTCATCGGCATGACCTCTGCGAATTTAGCAATGTTTTCGAACACTTAGTCATCCTACAGCTGGCAGGGCCGCAAGCAGGGCATTGTTCATTCTTCAACGAGTAAGGTTCGGCACATGTCTTACCATCGCGACAAATGCTATACTCGTATTCAAAACGGGAATCACAGCTGAATAAATCTACATTTTTAGACCTTTAGTGTACACCAAAACATCCAGCAGCAACGAACATGCCGCATTTCAGCATAATTATATATATATATATATATATATATATATATATATATATATATATATATATATATATATATATATATATATATATATACATATATACTTTTTCATGACAAATATTGAGCCAAAACTGCGACGTGCCCACAATGATATTTTTCAGAGAATCAAATCACAGAAACGAACACCTCGGGCGCGGCAGCTAAGGCACTAGCTCGATCATGATGTTTTTCTTCATTTCCTTTATTTCGTTCTGGCTAACTTAGAGGGAGACTGTTCGAGCGCACTGCTTTATGGTGCGGGTGGGAGCGCAGTACAGTATAGTATTTTACGAGTTAAATAATGCACTACAATTACCAAATTAAGTAACGGTAAAAATAAAATTACTCGCGGCTACTCTGCTCTACTGGAAACAACATGCGCTAGGCTTTCTTCGAGTAACGCAATACACCAGAAAGTGCATGGGAAAACGGCTCCGCGGTAGCTCAATGGTGAGAGCATCGCACGCGTAATGCGAAGACGTGGGTTCGTTCGCCACCTGCGGACAGTTGTTTTTTCATCCATTTTCATTTCCATTTATTTATCAATTCTTTAATTCAATTAGTAAGTACAAGTAATTTCCCCAGTGTTGTCCTTGGTGTCATTGTTTCTTGGCTTCTTATGACATGATTAATACAAATCGGGCCCCTCGATTCTCTTTCTTCTCGTTCATATATATATATATATATATATATATATATATATATATATATATATATATATATGTGTGTGTGTGTGTGTGTGTGTGTGTGTGCGCGTGTGTGTGTGTGAACGTTTTCCTGACAAATATTGAGCTGACATGGCAAAATACACATAATGATCTTTTTCAGCGAATACGACACAAAAACGAACACCTGGGCCGCGGCAGATGAGGCACTAGCTCGATCATGATGTTTTTCTTCATTTCCTTTATTTCGTTCAGGCTAACTTAGCCTGTTCGAGCGCACTGCTCTATGACTCGGGTGGGAGCGCAGTCACTTAGCATTTTTCATCGTTCGCGGGGCTTATTTATCAGTCGGAAAAGATTAGTACGCAATAAGTACGTCGCTGAATAAACCGCACATCGTCTCCTAAGACCCACCAATGGAAGGTTTGTCTAATATGTTGGACAACCGCCTCGGCTATCGTAACATTTTTCCTCATAAACAGCTCTTGTCCGGCTGCTACTAGGGCCGGCGCTGCCATCTATTGACTACTGTCAAAATTGCTTTGTTTCCCGCCTTTCCAGTAGAGTTGAAAATAGCAGAACTAAGCACGAGCGCCTTTTACGGGTGCCGCCTGAGAATTAAGCAAGTGAATTTATATGTTCTTTCGCATGTGATAAAGCATATTTAGGCCTTAGTTTGTGTTCATAAGAACTCAAGCAACACAGACAAACGCTTATTTGAGCTACGAATGCGGTAGTTTTCGCGAGGGCGTTATGTATTTTACAGTGTCCAATATATTGGACATTGGGTTTCAATGACAACAAAATAATGACAGTACGCACATGTAGTCTGTTGGCGCTACTTAGCAAATAAGATTTATTTGGCTGCAATTACCTGCTTCTGCTATTCAGGATACAGATACTTTTCTTTCGAGATAGCAGGCCCCCTGTGAACGATGAAACAGCGGAGTGAATACTGGCACCTACCCACAAAGCGGGCTCCACTGCTCCACCACATCAAAACCGTCGGCCATTTGCCACGACTTTCCGACGCTCCGAATGCTGCTCGCTGCAGAATGGAAGGTTGCAGCATGAAAACCAAGTTTTTCTGCACGATTTGCCAACTTTTCTATTGCATCACAAAGGAACGATGATGCTATGAGAAAGCCCACTCGTCCTAATCAAAGAGATTCATAAGCTTGGATCTTGTTTTGACATTGTTGGTTTGTACTTTCATATTTGTAGCAGCCGTGAAAAAGGTTGATTTTTGTTGCAAAATCCTTTGTTCCGGCCAATGACCCCAACTATTACGTTCCGTCTGTGTACGGAAAAATGACCGCCTAGAGGCCCAATGCCCAATATATTCGACATTGTGCTAAGTTCATACAACGCATCTAACAGCAAAACTGCGTAATATTTTTCACCTATGCACCCCAAAAACGCATATCTGAAAGTTTAACAAAAATCCGGGAACCTAAATTCACTCTGGGCCTCAGGAGAATAAATGTCCCTTGGCTGTGCGCACAAATGCATTATTGACGCATTGATAATTAGTACAGTACTTCTCGAGTGATATAATTAATTACAATTACCTAACTAAGTCTCAGTTACGAAAAAAATACTGGCGGCTACTCCACTGTACTGGAAACAATATGCACTAGGTTTTCTTTGAGCAACGCAACTGCTCTTTTTTTAAATCTTGGTGTACTTTTTGTATACTTTTGGTATACATTTTTGTATACTATCTTGGTATACGTTTTTTTTAATCTTGGTATACGCCCTGTATACGTTTTCACACAAATATTGAGCCAAAATAGCAAAATAAGGGTAACAGTATTTTTCAGATATTGAAAAGAAAAAAAGAAAAAGCCTCGCCATTTTTATTTATAATTTGTCTATCGGTAGCAGAAAGATATCGTAACAAGGCAAGACCCAGCAGAAAAAGAAAGGAAGGTTAACATGCCTTACAACGCGTCAGAAATATCAGAACGTGATTCCAAAATCCGCCATCGTGAGGTATACGGTTTACTTTAGTGCGACTGGTCTCCACCTCCTACGGAGAAAGTGGGGGTTCCATTCGTGATGTAGATGTACTTTGAGTTGCCTTTCTAGACAAGAGGAAACATTATAAATAACCCATCTCACGAAATTCATAAGTTAGCAGCAGCTCTAGCCTAGCTGCGCCAGCGCTTAGCTTTCCCCCTTACTGCAAGAAAAATTCTTACGAACGTTACACAATGACAATTTTAAACGTACGTGGTGTTAGATATTTCCATGCCATCAGCCGATCATCAAACTATTTTGTAGTTAATACATCGCATATAATCTCGCAGCTAAGCGGCGAACACCCGCGGAGGCGCCCGTCTTTTCTCAATTCATGTAGCACAAGCCAGAAAACAGCCACGTTACCATTCACCATGCGAACTTCGTGTTGAAATTTAGCTCCATGCAGCCCAGGCTTAGCGATAAAAACAGCGAAGGACATCGAATGAAGAAACTTTATTCTAAAGGGTAAAAGGGAAATGGGAATGGAACGTTATTGGTGGAGCCCCAAGTCCCGGGCCCCACAGGCTTCAGCCGGCCGCCTGACGTGACCGAGAAGTGCCACTTACAACCCAGAATTGGCAGTTTCTATTTTACGGAGATCTTTGACGTTCTCCAGGTCTAAGGATTTGTGCAGGACGCCATATTTTTAACGTGTGCCCCACTGGTGAGCAGGAATGTCTTTTGAAATTGTTATATGAGGTTCCTTAACGCGGTGGGGAAGCTCCGCTCGGTTGATCAGTTCTCGAGCATCTGCCCTTTTGTTCCTCTTTTCGACCCAGTTGTATCATCATGTTGTATCTGGCAACGTCTGCGTACATGACGTTAGTTTTGTCTCTTATCTGTTTCTTCAGCCACCACACTCTTTCTGCCCTTCTTCCGGCATTACGGTTTCGATTCATGTGCTTGGCGAGTGGTGCGACCGAGGTCATACCGCGGATGTCTTGCGGTACTTGCACGAGTGCCTCATCTAAGTGCTTCAGATTCAGCGGGAGAAAATCTGCGTAGGAATGAGACACGGCAATACACTCGGTTCGGATCAACCGGAAGTAGAGAACACTTGCGTCACCACTTGATGGAATCCGTACACGGGGATAGTGGCCTGGTGTAAAAGTAGAAGGCGAACGTTCCCGGCTTGAGAGGAGGGTAATGTTTGAAAACTCGTATCTGTTTTGTCATAGCCCGCTGACAGAAGTTTCTGGTGAAGAAAAATACCTTCTAGATACTCTCCGTGTCTAAGCGAATGAGAAAAACCGTTTCAGGGAACCTATAATTGCTTTTTTATCTTTGTGTCCGAATGTACACTCGTGCATTTGCTGTTGTCACGCGCTTTATTACCATAGCAACTATATGGACACTCCAGGCAAACTTCTAAACCCTCGTTATGAATGAACGAGAAGAAAACAAACAGAGGGGCTCGACTTAGGTTAATCGCGGCCGTATAAAGCCAACAGGCAAAGACAAGCCGCTATTACATGCAGCCGTGGCACACCAGCTTTCAAAGGATGCGAGCTTAGGAGGGAAACGAAACAATAAACACAACTTCGCCGAACGCACGCACTACTAAAGAAAGTAAAAGTCCGTCAAGTTGAATGGGCATGTGCTTGCAACAACATCGTCGTCAGTTTTCTTTACAGATGACTGCGCAGTGGTGTAAATTTATTCTTCTTGCCCATGCTCTGCTGTCGTTTGTGCATTGTTAAGGGATTTATTTAAGACACAAGGCGATGAGTCACAGTTTTCCTACGGTACAGATGCATCCTTTGTAGAGTGCGGCAAACATGCTACCAATTTAACAAAATTCTTTAAACGTTGAATTTGCTCGACTGGACGATAATATCACTTTGCTGAATTTAATGGTTGCCTACACAGCCAAGAATCATAACAAGACTCCTGAAATATCGGTCAGGCGTAATCAGTAAACATTTTGTAGCAGCCTAATGTTGCCGTGGAACAAAAATATGTTGTACAATTACTTTCAACGGCTACATGCGGGTAACATATGCCTCCAAGAAAATTGACAACAATTTCCACGCAGTGCCGCAGTGATCGTGTGATTCAACGTTACGTGTTGAAGATCTTACACGCGGAGTGGAGTAGCCAGCAATTCGGCTGGAAAAGCTATCAAAAACGACAGTTATTATTAATGTGCGCACTTCCACAGAAATACATCTCCAATCTATTTCTGGTTAAACCCGTCTAGTAACACTCGAGCAATGTCTGATGATAAAAAAGACGAAAGCTTGCACTAGGGCACGCAAAGCTGAAGACACAGACAGAGAAGCTGGCCGATTGATTGCGCCTCTTTGTTGTAGCTAGCTTGAGCTTGGCTATGTCGAGGTTTAAACTTAGTTGTAGCTAGGCCTATACTCGTGTACGTCATCAGTGCTAGTACTGGAAAGGTGCGCTGCGCCATCACGCCACCGCCGTGCTATCACCGCGGCCACAGCTGGTATGACGTCATGCTCCCCCGCACCGTCGCGCTACCGCCGCGCACATTTCCAGTACTACCGCAGCCTTTCCAGTACTAGCACAGATGACGTACACAAGTATAGGCCTAGCTACAACCAAGTTTAAACCTCGACATAGCCAAGTTCAAGTTAGCTACAACAAAGAGGCGCAATCAATCGGCCAGCTTCGCTGTGTCTTGACCACGGTGTAACATATATATATACTCTTTAGGTGGGGAGACTTCTCGGCTTCTGGTGCTTGGCGGGAAATCTGAAATGATTGAGAGACGCGCGAAAGTAGGTCACCGTGGTGAGGGGACATCGTAGGGGCGAGGGCTTCACCTTGATGCAGCAGATAGGGCGACGCGATGCCGCTTGCAGACGCTGCAAGGTAAATACACCTGGTAGCGAAGCTTCCATAGAAGCCCATACGTTCAAAACATGGCGGCTCATCGGCGGTTCATGGGACTTAGCGCCATCTGTGTGAGGAGGGAACACTTTCGGCGGAGCAAAAAATCATTTCACGTCATATCCGTTAAAAACATAGGTGACGTCATTTTGTTCTCATAGGCGCGAAATTTGTTTTCGGAGGCCTGCCATTAGAGCAATATATTCAAATACCCCGCCATTCGACTTGATGGGCGTTCCAAGCTTTCAGCGCGGAAAGTGATGCAGGAATAGGTCAGCCGTACGGGTGTCGAAATCGCATCGCTGCACCGAACATAATTTCTTTAGAGGCCGACGAACGCTTTGGGCGTAGATTGCGTAGACTGCTCGTCCTTTCGTCGGACGCCAAGCCCGTCGGCCAGCGCTGTCGCATGAAAACAACTAAAGTAAACAAATATCTGACGGTCGCAACTCAGTGCTTTTGACTGTACAGCTTAAAAAACAATAAAACTACCCGGGTCACCTAATTCATACAAACATCGACATGCAAAACAACACAACATGTCAGGGGGGGGGGGGGGGGGGGGGTATTGTAACAGGTGAACTTTACGAGCGCGCCTTTCCACGCACTCCAAGAGCTGCACTGCATTGCAAGTGATAGCGGCGTCAACGCCCGCCGCTATCGATGAGCGCTCTCACGGTGGGTGCTGAAAAAAGGTATTTATTGATAATGGTCAAGTAAAATAGAGTTGTATCTTCTTTTCTCGCCATGCGTACATAAAATGGATAAGGAATTTTATTTTCGTTGAATGAATCTATCTGCGTTTTGCTTTAATTAAAAAACGCTTTTTTTCTTTCCCAGTGTTTATTCCCTCCAAACATAGTCGCGCTTCAATCGCTGCTCCCATAACCACCCTTGCTGATGTCGGTGACAATTGGTTCTGAACCGCTTTTCGCCCGAAGCTTCGCGACCTATGTGGATCGACCTTGGACGCTGTTCTCAGGCTGCTTATGGTATCCGAACGTTCTTTGCCCTCGCAAGCTTGCGCCTTCGCTTCAACTATTTCCCTTCCACGGGAAAAATAGGTGTATTTTGTATGTTACGGCAGATTTTTTTTCTAAAGGAACTACTCCACTCAATATTTAATGTTATGCATAAACAGGAAGCAAAATGAATGCACTTTTTGTGCAGAAAAGTTTCATTAACGAGATATATGTCATAAAAGAGATATAACTTGTTAAAATCAAGAGTGTGCAATAAAATTGAAAAACGTTTGTAAAGACGCACTTGTATCGACTAAGAAAAAAATGTTACGAAAATTATGAGATGTAACAAATCTATTGCCGTCTATTAGGAACTATCTCCGAAAAAATAAAAAAAATGTGGTTGATCCCTCTTATATAGGAATCGGTATAGAACACGAAAGTGAAACGTGTCTTCACAGATGCACATTGATATATAATGTCTATTGGTGTTTTGTGGCTAAAGCGCCCTTAGGCGTTGATGCACCCACGCTGACGCCTGGTGGCACGTCTCCTCCATCACGACTACCAACGTCGATGACCATGAGCAACCGTCGTGCATATGGAAGCTGCACTACGCTGCACACGCTAGCACAACGCGAAAGACGAAGCACGTAACTGACACACTAATACAACGCGCAAGACAAAGCACGTAACTGAATCGTCACCGAGTCAAATCAGCGCGTACAGCGCGTCGTAATTGCAGCCTCCGCGATCAACTTCAGAAACATTTTCAGAGCTAATTGCGGAGGCCACGCTCCGCTGTGCTGAGTACGGTGAACGCCACCTAGGTGGCGTTGGTAGTGCTTCTTGATGCCAGCGTCCCTTCGAATGCTGGCATCGAGGCGTCGTAGTGCTGAGACCACCGAAGCGTTCACTGTCGGTGCGCGTTAGTGTCATAATGCAGTACTTCTCTTTTCTGCTCGTAGGCGGCGGCACCGCCCCGAGCAAGAGCGCGGGTACACGGAGGAGTGTTAAGCCCAGACCACACGTACGCTTGCGGACGCGCGTAAGCTCGCGTCTACGCGCCTTGCGGTTGCCGCGCCTAGCGAGGAATGGCGTTTTGCATCCACAAATACGCGCGACAGCGCGCGCTCACTGGCATCACTTGTTTACACCTTGGCAGACGCCACTTCGTATTTCGTTGTTGGCAGTGCTTCAAAATGCTTCGATATTTATAAACGTAATTTTTATCTTTTTGGAGCTGTTAGATCAGCCCAAAAAGTGAAGAAGAAGCACTTTCTTGCATGGTATAATTCTGCTTAACTGAGAGTTGAATGTACCGCGCCGTCGCTGCGTAGCCAGGCGCGCCGACGCGAGGCAGCCCAGGCGCGCGATAACTGAGAGGAGCTGATCAGCGAGATTCGCGCCGCGTTTCGACGCGTACGAGCCGTGCCGCACCGTCTGCGCATGCGTGGGCGCGCGGACGCGAGCTCGCGCGCGTTTGCAAGCGTACGTGTGGTCTGGGCTTTAGATATATAAGGCGCGTCTGTGTAGCTCTCTGCAAATGCGTTTGTGGCGCAATGGGTTAAACGCTCGGCGATCTATCGTCGCGGACCGAGAGGTCGTGGGTTCGATTTCCAAATTTGCATGTTTGTGGAACTTTTTCTTCTGGTTTCTTCTTTGTATTATGTTCTATGACGTATTTCCGTGACGGAAATACGTCAGTGAAGTCTTGGTGGACCCCGGCATAAAACACTTTCGTGTTAAAAAAAATCATTGAACAGGTATTCCGCTACAAAACTTTAACTGCGAGCACTGCAGTTGGGCGTGCCGGGCTGCGGCCGCCGATGTTCCGTGCTGGTTTGCGTCGTCAGTGCAATCGAGATATCTACGATCTCCCGAAGCGCGCGCGCCGTTTCCGGAGCAGGACATTCTTGCGTTCTGCTTTGACGATCGCGAAACACCGGAGCGCGTTTAAAAATCATCGCCTCACGGGAAAAAAGCGAGCTGCTTATAAAAGTAAAATATAGTGCTCCTCCTTCACGCCCGATAGCGCAATATGTCCGTGAGTGGCGCGGAAGGTCTCCAAAGTGGCGTTTGAAACCATCGACAGAGGGCTAACCATGCCCAATGGGCGCGGTACGGAAAGAGTTAACTGAAGTTGTCTTCCCGCCGATAGGTATCCGATGCCGTCACCGGGGCCGACGGACGCGCGCCGTTGCTACGTTATTTATTTATTTATTTATTTGAAAATATTGCAGGCCAACTTGGCCCAAGCCGGAGGGGCAGATATATGATAATAAAGACAATGATGAAATGATACATACAATGATACATATTCAAGTAATAGATAACAATACGCTCTAAATACAAAGCATCAAGGACGGAAAAAAGGTACAATAAATACATATTAAGTAATAACGCATTATCACGTAGTTAAACCCAACATCAGCAGGAAAAACGATCGCGTTTCGCCAGTGTCCTCACCTAAAGAGGACACTGGCGAAACTTCGCGGCCCAGTGCAAGCTTCCGCCTTTTTTTTAGGGGCGAAACTCCTTATAGCGGCACCCGTTCGTCCCCGTCGTCGTCGTCGTAGTAGTAGTGTGTAACCAGTCTGAGAAAAATGAGAAAAAAAAAATGTGGTTGATCCCTCTTATATAGGAATCGGTATAGAACACGAAAGTGAAACGTGTCTTGACAGAAGTAGTGTAATGTTTATTGCACATTGATATATAATGTCTATTGGTGTTTTGTGGCTAAAGCGCCCTTAGGCGTTGATGCACCCACGCTGACGCCTGGTGGCACGTCTCCTCCATCACGACTACCAACGTCGATGACCATGAGCAACCGTCGTGCATATGGAAGCTGCACTACGATGCACACGCTAGCACAACGCGAAAGACGAAGCACGTAACTGACACACTAATACAACGCGCAAGACAAAGCACGTAACTGAATCGTCACCGAGTCAAATCAGCGCGTACAGCGCGTCGTAATTGCAGCCTCCGCGATCAACTTCAGAAACATTTTCAGAGCTAATTGCGGAGGCCTCGCTCCGCTGTGCTGAGTACGGTGAACGCCACCACCTAGGTGGCGTTGGTAGTGCTTCTTGATGCCAGCGTCCCTTCGAATGCTGGCATCGAGGCGTCGTAGTGCAGAGACCACCGAAGCGTTCACTGTCGGTGCGCGTTAGTGTCATAATGCAGTACTTCTCTTTTCTGCTCGTAGGCGGCGGCACCGCCCCGAGCAAGAGCGCGGGCACACGGAGGAGTGTTAGATATATAAGGCGCGTCTGTGTAGCTCTCTGCAAATGCGTTTGTGGCGCAATGGGTTAAACGCTCGGCGATCTATCGTCGCGGACCGAGAGGTCGTGGGTTCGATTCCCAAATTTTGCATGTTTGTGGAACTTTTTCTTCTGGTTTCTTTCTTTGTATTATGTTCTATGACGTATTTCCGTGACGGAAATACGTCACGGAAGTCTTGGTGGACCCCGGCATAAAACACTTTCGTGTTAAAAAAATTCCGAAGTCGTGTCCGTAGCGCGGAATCGAACCAAGGACCCCTCGCTTCCGAGCGCGCGGCGTTAGCCCACTACGCCACGAAGCGGACATGGACACATGCACCACGATGGCAATAAATACCCAACATTAACGAAAGGCCGCGTTTCTAGCGCGTTTCTAACGCGTTTGTGCTAGCGCATTACGGCCCGTGTAAGAAGCTGGTGTAAGACGCTGTGGCCTCTCCGCCTTACCTTCAACGCGTTTCAAACGCGCTGCCCAAAGCGGTGGCAAGTCAAGTTCAAGTCGAGCAGCGTTTATGAATACGGGGGGTATACTCTCTCGGCAGTCATGTGATGGCGTCGGCAAACGCGGTGCACGTTCCGGCATGTGTAAATGGCTGCGTAAGACGCTGTGGCCGCTCCCCCTTACTAGAGAGTACTGCACGTTTCTAACGCATTTGTGCTAGCGTCCCCTTAAGCGGGAGATCCGATGATTCCCTCCGGAGCTTCGCCCACTCATCATCATTCACCCCGTGGATATGCTGTGATTCTTTTTCTCCAGGCTCAGCGCGCCGCGGAGAGAAGTAAGGCGGGGGTCGGGAAGGGAGGAGCTGGCGAGGAGGAGACCACGTGCGCATGCGCGGCGCCGC
>NC_051157.2:175112691-175155461 GCF_013339745.2 Dermacentor silvarum
CTGTATTTTTACATGTACATCAATGAAATAACAAATATTAGTGCCGCAGCCTAGTTCAACACTTAGGATGACGACACAGCCCTTTATTTGCAATCGTATACCGTAGGATTTATCGTCGTATTTATCACGCATATTTATATTATTATATGCATAATCTATTTACATGCTGTAAATTAATTTGTAGTGCCTGCATCTGCGCGGATGTTAGGGGGCGCTCACTGCACGTTAGAAAAGAAAAAAAAACATATGCGGATCCCACGCACTGTGGCAATCGATGGACGCGAAGTTTTCATACTGTTTGCTTTGATTGACGGTAATTAGCGGTAATGCTGGCGACGAACGTGTAATTACTTCAGCGTTTAGTTCAGTACGAGAGTGGGGAGCTCTAGCTCTTAAATGTTACCCTGCGTTCAGCATTGCTGTTTGTCTGCGTAGTCCACAGAACACACAGGCAGACATGTCTTCTTGAGGGTTGCGCTTCAGTGTTCATAATAGTCTGAGAGGGTTGAGCATTATCATTGCCTCACATGGCACATCGCATCGTGGTAGAAGTGTAAAACTTTAATTGAATTATGGCGTTGCACGTGATTCAATAATTATTATAATGTATGTGTACTATATATACATACATTCACGGTCTGTTTCGCTGAGTAGCGATGACGCTTTCTGTTCCTGGTGACGCTTCTTTCGGGCCTGGGTGAACTCGACGTTTAGTGAACGCTTTGGAGCCATTTTGCTGGCGCGTGTTTACGTGCTTCTGCTTACGGGGCCATGCATGCTTTTGAGACGCCAGCTCCAAACGCTCTTGCCAAATTCGGCAAGCAGAGGTAGCTAGATGGCAACGTGAAAGTAGCTAGAAGTAGCTAAAAAATCCACTAGATGCTGAAAATACCTAAACATTCTTTTAAGCGCTTTTTTAACGTATTCCGCGTATAGAGCGTATTTATTGGCAGCTGTATCATCGTAAAAGCTTAAACACAGCTCTCAAGTCATGTTTTCTTGCAGGCAGCTACGCAGAACATGCACGAACGATTAATAAATGGTCTTCCGTTTTGATTCCAATAATTTAGGGCACCCATTGTTTTCGCAAACCGTCATGGCTTGCGCGCTCACAAAAGAGCTGCGAACGCATCACTGCGCCGTTTATATGTATAACAATGAACTACATATACCTCATGGACGTAACCAAAGGCCTACGAAATTGAACAATTCTTGGCAAAATGTACAACTGTAAAAATTTTAAAAACAAAAAATTGTCTCGTCGACACCGAGGAATTCATCATCAAAATTTATGATATTTGGTGCCTGGTCTGTAGCCCTACGCCAAGTATTTTCATATTGTATTTTGTTGCCATGTTTGCAAACCACATTTAATTACGATGCAGTGGCATGGAGGATGGCCAGTAATCTGGTCGATCCATCAGATACAATAATGACACTGCAAAAACGCAATAACAAACTAACGTCAACTTCTGATGATGAACACAAAATTATCACAAAAACCTTTGAAAGCATTTTGGATGTTCATTTTATTAACAAAAAACTTTTGATGAAACTATACACATGCAGACATTTGAAAGCCATGAACGCCGTCTTGTTTGTATTGCCGCTTCCTCTCTGTCTTCAACGGTTTCATTCTTTCTCACGAGACGCGATATACCTTGGTATGGTTTGTAACTTGTTGAAAAGCTACTAAATGGCGCTGTATGCCTAACGTCAGTTCCATTATGTGTAGCATATATGTAGCACGTATTTTTTTCACACCAGAACAGTGATTCCAAAATGTTGCTTCGTCTTTCCTTTACACTAGGACGGCGCCGAGGCCTAGGCTACTCGCGTCGGTGCGGATTTTGGTGTCTGCGTCTTCGTCGAAGTGGGCGAGCACTGGTGGCACTTTCCCTCCGTGCAGTTGAGCGATGCCTCTCGCGACGCAAATTTCACGGTCGAGCAGTAGACGTTGGTTGTCCTCGATGACGCCTTCTATGTCTGCGGGTGTTTTGGTGCCGACATAAATGACAATACTGGAGCGACGCGGGATGTGGGAGATCTTCGAGCACACTCAAGGCATGGTGACTACGAGCGCTCTCCGGCGACATATCTCTTTATCTTCGGACAGCTTTATCGACTTCGACTTCAGGTCAACGATTGTGCCTTGTTGGTTCAAGAAGTCCATTCCGAGAATGACGTCTCGTGAACACTATTGGAGGACAACGAAGGTGACAGGGTAGGTCGGGTTTTGAACGGTAATTCTTTCCATGCAGATTCCAGTGGGCGTTATTATGTGTACTCCAGCGGTCCCAATTTGAGGGCCTTCCCATTCAGTCTTCATTTTCTTCAACTTGGCGGCGATGGGTCGTCCACTCATGACGGAGTATCCGCTCCTATGTCGACTAAAGCGATGACTGAGTGGCCGCCGAGAAGCACGTCGAGGTCTGTGGTTCTTTGTTTTGCGTTGCAAGTTTGTCTTGGCGTCGGATCACAGCTGGGTCGTGTTGACCGGTGGCTTGAACGTCGCGTCGTCGGGTCTCTTGTCGGCGTAGTATTTGCTTCCTGGCTTCGTCGGCATGGCGGTGTATTGTTAATATGTCGTCGAGACGGAAGAGGTGTCGGCGTGGCAGAAGAGGCGAGTCATCTCCATAAAGATCGCGTCGTCGTTCGGCAGCTGCATGCGGGTTTCCAGTCGAGCCTGAACTCGCTCTTTGCGCAGGACGCTCCTGGAGGTCTGCAGGAAGCCGTTGCGGAACCCATGTAGTCAGGGTCGATTCCCGGTTCTGAAACCACGTCCAGGCGGCGTTTTCTAAGGCGAAGTACACGTGCCGCAGCTTGTCGTCCGAGTTCCAGTTGGGGAATGCAGCGACCCTTTCGTAGGTTTCCAGCAAGTTATCCGGGCCTTCAAACGATGATACACGTAAGGTCGGTGGCTCCCTGGGTTGTTTGTGGCTCCCTAGGGCTGCCATTGGCGTTGTTGACTTGGCCATGATCTTCTTGGTTGGATTAGGTAGATCGAGTGACTACAAAAGATGGCTCCTGCCCACATATTGTTGTACAATTCAACAGCCGGTCAAAGCGTGACGCAGTATTAGAGAAGGCGAAGAAGATGCGTTTAACGACAGCCAATATTGGTTGCCCAGGAAATACTTTCCTCTATGTAAATGGGCACCTATGCCCGCAGTTAAAAAAGCTACTTGGACAAACTGTTGCGCGCAGGAAGGAAGTCGAATGGAGATTTGCCTGGTCGAAGGGCGGCAAAAGTTTTGCGCGAAAGGATGAGAAGTCGCGAGTGCTTCAGATAACAAGTGAAAGCGATCTAGATAAGATCGTCTCAACTCGTTTCTTGAGTTCCATCTAAAAAAATCAATATGGCTGCCCATTTTCTAACGCCATACGAGTTGAGTCTATCGCTGTCCGGAAAGGAACGCCACATGTCCTTCCTTCATGTAAATGCACAATCAGCCAGAAACAAGGCAGACGAGATAACGATACTGCTCGAATCGTTTAAATTCTCTTTTGACGTCATCATGGTTACCGAAACCTGGTTTCGCCTCGAGTCTGAAGTTCTTCGCATACCTAGTTATGCTACTTATTTCTTGAACCGGGGTGATAAGATAGGTGGCGGGGTTATGCTTTTAGTAAATGATCTGTTTCCGTGCGAAATAGTTGAGCCTTTTTCTATGATTACTGACGATTACGAGGTGTTCACGGTGAAATGTAGTTCGGAAATTTTTTCTGTGATATACCGCCCTCCTAAATGCAACGTGTCTACCTTCCTTATGTTTTTGGACACCCTTCTGTCGTGGGCCAATGAAAATGATTACCACCTTACTATCGGTGGAGATCTAAATATTGACATGCTAACTTCCAGCCCCCAGTGTCTTGAACTTTCAGATATCTTGGAATCTAGCGCATTTACAAATGTTATAAAAGAGCCTACTCGATTCCATGCTCAATCCTCCACGCTTATTGACGTCATTATAACAAATAACATAAATGCGCCTATTTGTGCTGGTGTCCTTAAAACACATATTAGTGACCATCTACCTGTATACACAATTTTAAGCCAAAAGAAATTTAAATTGAAGGATGCAAAGCCACCACCTTCAAAATTCCGGTACATATGCCCAAGCAATATTGATATGTTCACTGCATGTATACCCAGGATAAAATGGGACGCCGTTTTCCGTGAAACCGCTGCAGACACAGCGTATAATGTCTTTATTGAAATTTCATAGAAAACTATAACAAGTGCTTTCCAGTCAAAACAAAAAAGCGGCCACGCAAGGCAAGGAAACGTTGGATTACTTCAGAGTGCCTTAAAGCTATAAAATTAACAAATGCACTTTACGAGCGCTTTTTTGAAATCTAGGGACAAGGAAGACTTTGAGACATTTAGAAAACACAGAAATATTACAAGTTCTCTCTTAAGAAAAAGCAAACTTGATTATTTCAGTAACCTCTTTGACCCTGAAAAAAAAACAAAACATCTGAAGCCGTCTGGAAAAAGTTAAATATGTTGCTTAATCCAAGCTCCGACAGCAACACATACCCGATTAAACTTACCGTGGACAACCAGATCCTCACTGGGTATGACCTTTCCGAAGCCTTTAACAAATTCTTTACCTCCATTGGAGATAGCTCACATGACAATAATTTCACCCGGTACATGGGCACGCAAATAAGAGAGAGTGCATTTCTGTTTCCGGTAACTACAGAGGAGGTTACGGCTCACTTCATGTCCCTAAAGAACAGCAGGTGTTGTGACGCTGACGGCCTGGAAATTCGGCCAATTAAACATGTTATTCATAGTGTATCCTCTGTATTAGAATATATCATTAATTTAAAGTTTACATTAGGCACTTTTCCTAGGCGTCTTCAGATAGCCAATGTTTCTATTATTTTCAAGGGTGGAGACAAAAATAGCATATCAAACTATAGACTCATTTCTATTCTGCCAGTTTTTACTAAAGTAATTGAAATCTAATACATGAACGGATAGTTTCATTCTTAACCAAGCACCACATTATGACGCCTTTCCAGTTTGGTTTCACAAAGCAGCGTTCAACCGAAACTGCTCTACTAACGCAAAAAAAAATCATACTAGATGCATTCGAAAAGGAAACATATACACTTGGAATATTCGTTGACTTTTCAAAAGCCTTCGATAGAATTAATCACATTACACTAATTAAAAAACTAGACCACTATGGTTTCCGGGGTAACTTCTTAAATGTCATAAAATCATATTTGAAATACCGGCAGCAAAAAGTTGAAATAAATGGCTACGCGTCTAATTTTAAAGAGTTGTCTAATGGCGTCCCCCAAGGTAGTATTCTGGGTCCGCTACTTTTCAATATTTATGTAAATGATTTGGTGAACACAGATAATAGTACAAAGTTCATTATTTATGCAGATGATACAACCTTCTTTTTTAGGGACTGCGATTTGCATAAACTTGTGCACAAAGCAAACGATATCTTGCAATCACTGAACGCATGGAGCATAAGGAATTCGTTAATTATAAACACTTCTAAAACAAAATCAGTGCTCTTTCGTCCCAAAAATAAGCCCGTAAACTGCGATTTGTTGCTAACGATTGGCCCGGAAACAATTAAAATTGAACCTATAGTGAAAACCCTGGGAGTGATTTTTCACGAAAATATGTTATGGAACAATCACGCTGATCTTGTTCACTCTAAACTTTCTCGTGTCGTAGGTGTCCTATCACGTCTTCGGTTTAGCTTGCCGCAAAGGATCAAACTTCTACTATATAATTCTCTATTCGTATCTACACTAACTTATTGCTATCTGGTATGGGGCACCACAACGGAAAAGAACTTCGGCAGAATATATAGGCTACAGAAAAAAGCTGTATGCATAATTACAGGTGCTCCACGCGATGCACACTCTAAACCCATATTTGAAGCCCTTAATTTACTACCAATGCCTGACATCTACAATTCGAATTTACTTAAGAGATATCGTACTTGCAGAAGAAACCATGATTCTTTTCTCGTAGACTTAGCGCATTTAACACCATGCACCTGCCCGTATAGCACGCGAGCCTCTGATGATTGGAGAATCCCTTACACACGTACAAACTATGGTCGCCAAATGATGAAATATTTACTGCCACAAACACTAAACAGGTTTTCCACTAAAAATGAATGATACCATTTCTTTTTCTACAAACCTCTTTTTTTGTGCATTTCAGAACAAAAGCGATAAAATACTCAGACATGTTTACCACTGTATTATAAGTAGTTATGATTTCTTGTTGCTGTTTGCTATGTGCTAAATGGTGTGAAAGCCCTTGTCAAGCCTTGATGGCTTTTTGCTTTCACCCCACAGTATCACTGTTGTGACTGTTGTACTGTCTCATCCGATGCTGAAATAAACTGCTGAAGTCTGTATTCCGGGAACAGGTGTAGCCTGCGGCTGGCTCGATGGGCCGGGACGACGCTGGTGTTGTCTTCGCGATCCGGGCTTGGACCACGGCTTATCGGGGGCGTCCAGTACATGAACGCAAAGCACATCCACCAGATATCACGTGGTAGTGACGGTCAAGCCGTTGTGCGGCTTGACCGTCAAGCCAAAGAACCTTCTCTGAAGCTTTTTTAAACAATATATAATAATCAAACTGGAATCGAGGCATCGTCATATCTGCGTTATCCGTATTGCACGTCCAGCCGAAGAGACCATGTGCTTAAAGTTGGGGGGTATGACCCCAGGACCTAAGGGTTTAAATTTTCTTTCTTTCTTTCCGCGGACCGTATGGGAGTGGAATTTGTTACCGGCTGAGGTTGTGAGCCATAACTCTGCTAATTTGTTTTACTCTGTGTTACGCCCCTCGGAATAATGCCAATGGCGCTGCGAGCTTTGTTCAAATAAAGAAGAACATATTTGCAAAACTGTGAATGGCGAGACGAACTCTTTATTGGGCCAAACTGTGCCCAGAAAAACAGGCTACACACAAAGCAGGATAGTGGCGAACATAGTCGGCGATCGTCAAAAATCTGATCGGGCGGTCTAGCGCGTTAGCCTTTATACATGGGTCATCGAAGGTTCCAGATTAATTGCTGGTGCCCACGTGTCTTCCAGAAAGCAGCACACAATTCGCTTCGCGTATACAGTCAGATAACGCAACATTCATTCACAACAGACAATGGATAGAACCATCGATCATTCGAATAAGGTCCAATGTCTTCTGTCTTGTGCTGAGGATACTTTAGGTTGTTAGTGGGTGAAATGCAGTCCCGAATAAATATATAAATAAGTACACGTGTGCCTTAGAAGGTGCGTTACTTCTTATCAAAGAGCATTCATATAGACAGAAACCAAGTACTCACCACGGTGTAGAGGTGGCTATCCCGCACGTTTTGCGGCAGACTGGAGATCGTTGGTGGTACAATAATGCAAAGTGATACCTGGCGGTATCCGACAAAAGTGTGGGCAATCGCAATAAATAGGCGTGGCACAAACACTTGCCTATGAAAGCAAGACAACACACGGTGCTTTTAGTGGAAAAGAATGGACAAAAAAACAAACAAACTGTGAATTGAGACGTTATTAGCATTAAGTCAACGGCGCTTATTTATTAGAAATTCGTGTATAACTGATGAAATTAAATACTGGTTTCATGGGCATATAAGATAGCGGAAATCTGCGATGTACTAACAGTGTGCATCCTATAAACAACCGCAGAGCTACCAAGGTCCATTTGAATAGGTCGCGAAGCCAGGAACAAGTGTGCCAAAATGAATCGCCAAAGATATCAGTTAGTGGTGCACGACTGAAGTGCGTCTAGGTGAGGTGAATACAAACACTGAAATTAGACAACCTATGTGAACAAAAATGTTCGACAATTTTTTATCAGAATATCTCATACTAGTAAATATTCCGTTTCAAATATTTTTGCTGTACTAAAACAACAAATATAAATGTTTCTCTACTTCACAGCTTATTAATTCCTTCCTAGTGACCGCTACCAACCAGTGATTCTTGCGCAAGACTTGGCAAGGCTGTGCAAATCAGTAGCTATTATGTCGTGTGGAATGGCGTTGCTGAATTGAACGCGGTGGTTTCATCCGAGTTTTTTATTTCCTTGCGTGCTTGTTCAAAGAGTGGCGTGCGCTTCACTTCAAATCTTGCGTGACATAGCGCACGGCTTTCATTGGCGAAATGTGTAAGTGCCAGCTTTTGTTATCGTGGGAGTTCACGCTACGGCATCCGACGGGATGTGTGTCGTCGTGACGATAAATGCGGAACGCTCCACAATGAAACGTCGCGCTATGTTCGTTCACTTTCCGTTACGCAGGCTCTGAGTGTCCGAGGGGAAGCAAAATTATTAAGTCGAATGTTTTTAAATAATAATGTGAGGCAATGTTGTCTTGTCTGATAACTGCTGGATATAAACACAGGGTGTCGCACGGAATTGCGAATAATTCTGTGAAAATGTTTCGCATATGTTGCTATACATTACGACTGTGAGCGGGCCATAGTAATTTTCATCCACTGAAACGTGTTTTGTTTGGTCAGTTATATTAGTTACATTATTCTAGACGAATAAAAGTGAAGTTGCTTTTGAAACCTCAGCGGCACTGTCATTTATTTCCATCCTATTGGCTGACCTTCCTAAGAAACCTACTGGAGCAATTGTCGTTACTAACAGCCTAATTATGTTCACATTAAGACATACCCCACTCCTACAGTTTAATGACACGCGGGCGCTTCAGCTCAGGTGAGTTTTAAACTCGTCTCAGCCTCAAAATAAAAATAACTGCTGGTTTAGTGCGCGAAATGCCAGACGCTAAAGCAATTCAAGCATTCGCGCCAATTAGCATGAAATCTCGACGTCACTGCCATTTCCGGGTTGTGACGTCACTTCTTATAGTTATTTTTTGCTTGCTGTTAGGTGCCCCCCCCCCCCCGACACGTAGATTCCGACCGTGGGAACGAGCCCCATTTTCTTGACATGCGGCCTTCTATGGAAGCTTCGCGACCAGTTTAAATATACCTTGCAGCTACTCTAATGGTCAGGATAGACTCCGCTATGAACATACGTACCAAAAGCCGCACTCATCTACACGAGTCGTGACAAGACCGAGTCGAACGCTGGCGGCGATCACCTATCAATGGCCGCGAACCTGGAAAGCTGACGTACTTCATTCACAATAGGCCACGTAGGCATCTACAGGTGCCTACGTGGCATCTAAAGGTAGCAAAAATGCTTTTACAGCGAAGGTCTTTACCTCTAGCCCCGCATGCATCCCCTGCGTGCGTTCCCAGAGGGGGTACCCTGGCCGGCTTACGTCCGTATACGGCGCGTGGACAGGAAGGCATGGGCCGATCCCGGAGGTAGTGCAATACCGGTCCGACCAGCGACGGCGGTGACGCAGGTTTCAAGCACAAGCACTCCGCCAACTTCCACAAATAAGTGTAATATCTTGGGTACAAATAGAATGACAAAATTCGGCCTTGTAAACACTATATGAATATATATATTGTGAGACGACGCCCGGGACGAAGGCAGAGCTCTTATATTGAGACACAGCGCGAGACATCCCACGAACACCAACCTGACAAAATGATGATGATAATGAGGATGGGTATATACACATGAAGACGATGATGAACTGCACAGTTAGCGCTCACACTAACTCCCCTACCCCCCCCCCCCCCCCCTCACGAAAGCGGATGGTAAGGCAGCGAGTCAGAAACGTTAGAACGCCGAAGATACGGCTTCAGGCGAGACGTGAACAATTTCAATGCTGCGGCAACGGCGGTCAGTAACCGAGGTAACAGGAGCTATGCGATAGTTCACGGCAGATGTTCTTTCAAGCACGGTATATGGGCCGCGATACCTGGGAAGAAATTTTGCACAGAGCCCTGGCACTCGAACAGGTGTCCACAGGAGCACTTCGTCGCCTCGGCGGAACGAAATGACACGACGGGTCGCATCACAACGGACTTTCCTCTTATCCTGAATGATCGCGGTGTGGGCGCGCGCAATTTCGCGGCAGTGGGCGACGCGGGCGGTGAACTCCTCTGGTAGAGATGTGGATGGAACTGAAGCCGTAGAAAGAAAGGTGGTGTCCAAAACAAAAGACGGTGCACGGCCGTACACAAGGAAAAAGGGGCTGTAGTTTGTTGTGCGTTGAACGGCAGTATTATATGCAAACGTGCCGAAAGGAAGTATAGTGTCCCAGTTTGTGTGGTCAGGTTTCACATACATGGAGATCATGTCGGAGAGAGTTCGATGGAAACGCTCGGTAAGACCATTGGTCTGGGGATGGTACGCAGAGGTGGTCTTATGAATGGTGTTTGAGGCTTGCAGGACTTCAGCAAGAACATGGGAAAGAAATGTCTTGCCACGGTCACTTAGAAGAACATGAGGCGCACCGTGGCGCAAGATAATGGCTTGCAGGACAAACTCGGCGACCTCAGAGGCCGCACCAGAAGGAAGAGCTGCCGTCTCAGCGTAGCGGGTGAGATGGTCCACGGCGGTTACAATCCTGCGGTGACCCGCGGGTGTAAGCGGAAGGGGTCCGTATAAGTCGATGCCCACGAATTCAAAGGGAACGGACGGGCACGGCAATGGTTGTAAAGGGCCGGCGGGAAGAGAGGTCGAACGTTTTCGATGTTGGCAGGACGCACACGAACTGACGTACTTGGCAACACTAGTAGACAGGCCAGGCCAGAAACAGCGAGTCTTAATGCGGTCGTAGGTTTTATGAAATCCTAAGTGGCCAGCCGTTGCGTCGTCGTGAAAAGCTTGCAAAATTTGCAGTCGAAGTGAGCGAGGGACGACTGGGACCCATCGGTGACCGGTAGGGTGGTAAACTTGCCGCAATAATGAGCCATCATGAAGTTTAAACCGTGCCAGTTGTCGTCTTAAGCGGCTGTTGGAGGACGGGATAAGCCAGTAAGCCGGTCGATAATTGTGCGGCAGTACGTATCTGCACGTTGGAGGGAGGCGAGGTCTTCTGAGGACAGAATGTCGACCGAGGTCACGAACCGTACCAGGGCCATGGTTGTGGTCGGTTGGCTGGGCGGTGCCGAACGGAGGGAAGGTGAGACAGGGGCATTTGGCGACAGCGGGCAACGAGACAAAGTGTCAGCATCTTGATGTTGCCTGCCAGACCTATATGTGACAGTGTAGTCGTACTCCTGCAAACGCAGAACCCAACGGCCGAGGCGTCCGGACAAATTCTTCAGGGAGGACAACCAACACAGAGCATGGTGGTCAGTCACTATTGTGAATTGTCGGCCATATAAATAGGAGCGAAACTTTTGTATGGACCATACGATGGCGAGGCATTCTTGTTCGGTGATGTATAGTTTCGCTCAGCAGGAGAAAGAGTACGACTCGCGTAGGCCACGACTTTCTCTTCAGACGAGTGGTTCCGCTGCAGCAGGACAGCGACTATTCCATCCCCACTTGCGTCTGTGTAGAGGATAGTAGAGGCTGTGGGATCAAAGTGACGAAGCACTCGTCCTGATGTGAGGCGCTATATGTGATTGTCATATGTAAGTGCCGCGAGGTGCCGCTGGTGAATCGCAGCGGCCACCCAAGCTCTGGGAAGAAGAAGTGAACGGGTGCACGAGCACGGCGGCACAGGACGAGCTCGCAGTGTTCGAGCCAGGCGGGCAGCAGTTCGGAGCTCCTGGGGCGAAAGAGGCGAGAGGACCTGCCTGGCGAGACGTCCGTGGCAAGGTGCAGAGGATCGCGGAGCCGGGCGTGGACGAGGGCGTCTGAGGAAACAGGGCTCCTGCTGCCAGTGCTCGAGGCGCTGGCTGACCCGAGTGCCGCCGGTCCCTGAGCTGCTGCACCTGAGCTGTGCCCAGCAGCGTTCGTCTGGCACAGATGTTGCTGTGCTAGACGCGGTCCTCACGTGCGACCGCCGCACGTGGATTGCGAGCGGCGTACGAGCTGGCCACCGAGGTCGTGCTGTACAAGGCGTTCCCTACCTGCTGCCGTTGCTGCTCCTGAGCGTGCCGAGCCCGAGAACCGTGCTGGACGGGGCCTGAACGTGTCGTCGTCGCAGTCGGCTCGAGCACGGGTGAATCTGCAGCGCCTTGGACGACGGAAGCGTGAGCCTCAAAACACGGGACTGTCACAGCCCGCTTATACTCGTGTGCTGTGCGTGTGTGGACACACTGACTGCCGTTACGCAGACCATCAGCTACCTCTGTATATATATTTTTAAGGTTCTTTTCCATTTTGATAAATGCTCCAAAACGACTCTCTGTCCTTCTTCCGCATCACTGCGCACTAGCGAAAGTGCCGAATAGTCCCAAACACCACAGTGATATATGTGATGTGACGCGATAGTCGCGAAGCCACGGACAAAGCAGCGGAAGTACGACGCTAATCCGAGAAAGCTGCGAAGGTCTTTAGCTGTGGTTGGCGTTGGCAAATGCTGTACAGCAGCGACCTTGTTGGGATCTGGCTCAATGCCGTGCTTGCTGACCACGTGACCTAATACTTTAATGCTGCGGCTCGCAAATCGACACTTCTTAGTATTGAGCTGGAGACCAGCCTTGGCTAGACACGTGAGGACGTCGTCTAAACGATCTAGGTGCTGGGAGAAGCTGGACGAAAAGATGACAAGGTCGTCCAGGTAACATAGGCAGGTTTTCCATTTGAGGCCGCGTAGTACGGTGTCGATCATTCGTTCAAATGTGGCAGGCGCATTGCACAGACCAAAAGGCATTACGTTGAATTCGAAGAGGCCATCAGGCGTTGCAAACGCCGTCTTATCTTTGTCGGGTGCATGCATCGGGATGTGCCAATATCCAGAATGCAAGTCGAGGCTCGAAAAGTATTCAGCACCTTGTAAGGTATCCAAAGCATCGTCAATACGGGGCATAGGATATACGTCCTTACGGGTAATTTTGTTTAGTGCCCTATAATCGACGCAAAAGCGTACCGAACCGTTGTTTTTTTTATTGCGATAGCAGTTATATGGACACTCAAAAGCAGATTTCTGCCGTCGCCGTCGCCGTGAGGTTCCGTATGACGTCAATGGAGATGAAATCGGCGCCGCGCGCCGAACGCTGTATGTGCGAGTGAAAGAGCGCGAGGGGCGCGCGCTTTTACGGGGAATGAACGCACGGCGGAGAACAAACGCGCGTTCTGCGCCGTGCTCCCTTAAGGGCTGCAGAAGAAGGCGTCTCTTTCCTCCTTTATAATCACCATATATGTAGAGCAAACGCGCCTTCTACCGACGCGCGAAATTCCGTGGGGGAGGGGGGGAGGGAAGGGAGGCGACGTTTAGCTTCGGCACCAAGTGCCTGAGAGTTCGCCCTGACTGTCGAAGAGAGAGGTTGTGTTGCGTCTCGCTCCGACGACCTCGCTTCGCCAGTCGCGCCTAGCTCTTCTCCCGTGCGGTCGTGCCTGCACTTCGCCCCGGCGTGTGCTGCACGAGCCGCGTGGCTCACCATCGTCGGCGACGTCACCTGCAGCCGCGCACGATTTGCGCGTCCCAACGCGCAACCTCGTGTGTTCCCTGCGGGATTGCGTCGTGCGACGAGTGGATTTGCTTCAGTGTTGTGCTCCGCGAGTGGCGTGCCCAACCCGACATCTGTGCCGCCTCGTGCGCGCATCGCGTGGTCGGTGCTGTGCGCGCGACGTGCGTGTAGTGTGTTTGCCCCCTGTGCCGCGCGGTTCGCGTGTTGACTGCAGAGCCGAGCGGCATGGAGGGCTTCCGCAGGCCAGGAGAGCGCCCGCCGCGCGCGGGCCATCGTCGAAGTGCGAGCGCGTCTCTCGCGACCCTTGTGCCCGTGACGCTACAAGCGCTACAAGCGTCGCGTGAGCGAGGCGAACTAGAGGTGCGCGCCGCCGAGATCGTGGACGCGTGGATAAAGAAACAGGCCACCACCACCCAAGCAGCTGCCGCCGCGGCCGCGCCCGCCGTCACCGAGACACACGTGGCGCCGGCGGCGCCTTCCCCCCAGGCGAGCCTTCTCCCCGCGGAGCAAGTCGCCGCCATTGCAGACTTGGCCAGCGCCGCCCCGCTGCCCCCTTCGGACGACGAGGAGGCCATGGACTCCTCCTCCTCGCGCAAACGCACGCGCGAAGCAGAGAGCGAGGAGGAGGAGCAAACCGGTCGCCGCAAGCTGCCGCCGCCGACCGCCCCACCTTGCCCGGAGAGCAGGGACGACGGCGACGCCATCTCCCGGCGCCCGGGGTACTCAGCCGCCTCCTCGTCACCGCCCGCGGCAAGAGATGGCGCCCCCGCCGATCCGCCGCCTGCGCCGGCTCTCCTGCTCCCCTCGAGCACCAGCGCCGCCCCTCGGACGCCCGGCGAGTCGTCCGCTGCCTCCTTCGCGGCCTCCCCGAGGGAGGGCGCGCGCATCAACACGGTCGCTCCTCCGGCTGCCGGCGAGGCTGGCGCGAGCCCTGCTGCGTCGTCTGCTACGGCGGACGCTCGTGACGCGCCCGAGTCTGTGCCGTTGGGGCTCGCGCACGATCCCCGAGCAGACACAGCCCCAGCCGGTCCGACGCAGCACGGCCTCGCCCACCCAGCGGCGAGGTTCCTAAAGGATCCCCCCCACCCCACTCTACCGAGGCAGGAGGGGAAAAACAAGAAGAAGCAGAAGAAGGCGGGGAAAAGCTCTGCACCCAAACAGGCTTCCCCCCCTGCTGCCCCTCCGGCCCCGAGGCCCACTCTGGCGGGCTCCGGCACACCCACAGCCAAGGCTGCTGCAGAGGAGGCCCCATCCACCCATGCACCACCAGCTGAGGGCTTCCAGCTGGTGCTGTCCAAGGCCGATCGCCGCCGCGCAAGGGCACCAGTGAGTGCTGCCATCCCGGTGGACCCCGCCGTCATTGGCACGGCCCTCTTCCGCCCATCTGTGGTGGGTGGCACCTTCAGAGGAGCACCTCGCCTCTCTCTTGCGGCGGTGCTCTCAGCGCGGCCAGGTGTTGCCGCTGTGAGAGTCAATCACAGGCGCAACATCGTGGCCGCCGACGCCACCACCCAGAGGTGCTTGGAGGAGCTGCTGGCCACCACGGAGCTCCGGGGAATACCGGTGACTGCCCGGCAGCCTGCCGAGCGAGGCAGGAGCACTGGTTTTGTCCACGGCGCCGACGGCATCCCCGCAGACGCGGACCTGCTGGGGGCCATCGAGTCGGGAGTCCCAGTGCTGGCTGCTACCAGGGAGGCCGACACCATCACCATCCGGTTCGCGGGGCCGGTCCCCCCTGAGCATGTGAGCCTCTACAAGCTCCGGTTCAGGGTGCGGCCGTCCAGACCGCGTCCACTGCAGTGCCAGCAGTGTGGCCGCTTTGGGCACGTGGCTGCCTCCTGCGACTCGCCATCCAGCTGCCGTCATTGTGGGAGGTCTCACGAGCAGGGTGACAGCTGCCCCAACGCGGCCCACTGCCGCAACTGCGGTGGCCACCACCCCGCAAATACTCCTGCCTGCCCCAGGTGGCAGGAGGAACGCAGGGTGGCCACCATCTTGGCAACTGCCCCTGCTCCCCTCTCCCGCCGGGCAGTCCGCGCTGGTGTCCGGGAGGAGAACCTGCAGGCCAAGGCCACCTCAACGCCTGTGCAGGGCCTGTCTTATGCACAGGCACTGGCCGGCCTCCCACAGGCGCCCCAGCAGAAGGCAGCCCCCCCCCCCGGACGGCCCCCCACACCGGCCCCACGGAAGCAGCGACGCCAGCCGCCTGCCACCCCTGGGAGCGAGCCCACCACAGCCCCAGCATCACTGGCAATGCCTGGCCCGGACCCTCGGGACCAGATCATTGCCAGCCTGCAGCTCGCCCTGAAGGCCATCGGGGAGATGCTGCCTGCCGAGAGCCCCCTCCGAGCCACTGCAGGCAGTGGCAGTCCCGACCACAGTCAACCAGCATGGCTGATCCCTCACCAGCCACAGCTGGGAAATGCCGTCGCCGCCCGAGTGTTCTCCAATGGAACACCAACTCACTGCGGCGGCGGCATGCAGAGCTGTGCGCGCACCTCCTGCGGTGTGATTTCGACGTCCTCACACTGCAGGAGGTGTACACTGTGGCCGAGGACCTGCGGCTGCCGGGATACACGGGCTACTCTGGCGCCACCACCTGCTCGACGCAGAGCTGCACGGACGCTCCCTGCCTGGAGGGTGCCCACAAGAAGGGGAAGCCGAGGACTGCCATCTACGTCCGCAGCAGCCTGGCCCACTCGGTGACCCCAGTCTCGGACGTCGTAGGCGGCGCCATGGAGTGCTGTGCTGTCACGGTACGCCTTGACAGACAGGACACGACCGTGGCGAGCGTCTACGTTCGTCCTGGACAACAGTGGGATCCCTCCAGCCTGGTGCGGCTTGCAGCACGCCTCGGCGGACATGCAGTCCTGTGCGGTGACTTCAACGCCCACCACACCGACTGGGGCAGCCGCAGGTGCACCCGCCGAGGCAGGGACCTCTGCAACGCCATCAGCCGAGCAGGCCTGGTGGTACTCAACAAAGGAGGACCCACGTACGTCCGCCGTGGGGTGAGCACAGCCATCGACCTCTCCCTTACCACCGAGCAGCGCTCCTATGACTGGGCTACAACTCCCGACACTTGGGGATCTGATCACTTCCCCATCTTGATCACCCCCGGGTGTGGGAGAAGGCCGAGGTCACGAACATACCACGTCACAGACTAGGTCCCTGTTCAGGAAGCGCTGCAGTGAGTTGGAAGATGGCTGTGACCTCCTGAGTGCCATCATGGAGTGCGCCCAGGCAGCCACAGTCCAGTGCTCTGCTCTGCCCGATACTCCTGCCCCGGATCTGCTCCTGCTCAACCTCCGTGCGTCCAGGCGACGCGTGGAGCGCCGAGCAATCCGGACGGGCAATGCAGAGCACTGGACCGAATACAGCAGAGCGGATGCCCGCTGCAGACGACAGGCCAGGCGCAGACGGAGCCAGAGCTGGGGGAGCCTCTGCGCCACCATCGAGAACCGCTCCAAGGGCCCCCTGGCCTGGCGCCTCCTAAAGTCCCTGACCGGCAGGAAGGTCAACCGCCACCCCGTCCTCGCGGTGGCTATCTCGCTGGGCATCAGCGAGGCGGCCCTGGCGGAGTTGCTAGCGGACCACTTCGCCCCCCCGGCTGCCCTCGCTGCGGCCATCCTGCCGGTCGGACTTCCCCCTGCCAACCCGCCTACCTGCCTGCTGGAGCTGCATCCGGAGTGGGCGACCAGCCAGATCGCGGCCATCTGCCAGGACCCACTGACTCTCCACGAGCTGCAGACGGCCCTGAGGAGGGGCAAGCGTCGCAGTGCACCGGGAGCAGACGGAGTGACAGTCCAGATGCTCCGCAACCTGGCCACCAGTGAACAACGACGCCTGCTCGACTGCTACAACAACATCTGGTGGTCAGGACAGGTGCCGGAGGCCTGGCGCACAGCCATCGTGGCCCCCATTCTGAAGAGCAATAAGCCGGCTAACGAGCTGTCCTCATACCGACCGGTCTCTCTCACCTCCGCTGCCTGCAAGGTGATGGAGGCCATTGCTCTGGCACGGCTCGAATGGGTGGCCCGCGCCTGCGGGTTCCTCGCGGACCAGCAGACAGGCTTCCGGCGCCGAAGGTGCACTGCGGACTCCATCGCAGACGTCGTCTCCACCCTGGAGGACGCCAGGGCCAGCGGAGACCTCGCCATGCTCCTCCTCATCGACGTCAAGGGGGCGTTCGATGGCCTCCCACATGCGGTCGTCCAGCAGGCTCTGGACCTCCTGGGCATTGGCGGCAACCTGCGGCGGTTCCTGTCATCGTTCCTGAACGACCGCACCCTCAGGGTCCGCGTGGGCCATGCAAGGAGCACTCCCCGTCCGGTCGCAGCAGGCGTACCACAAGGGTCAGTGGTGAGCCCGTTTCTCTTCAACCTCGCCCTGGCCCGGTTGCCTGCTGCACTGCCGACCGACCCTCACTACAAGGTGGAGTGCTCCATCTACGCGGATGACATCGCCCTGTGGGTGCGGGGACCGCCGCAGTCAAGCCGCCACGTGTGCCTGGCCCTCCAGAGAGCCCTGGACACCACGGCCGCCTACCTGGGAAGCATCGGACTCTCGGTTTCGACGGGGAAGACGGTGGCCCTCCTCGTCCACCCGAGAGCAGCGGCACGGCGCTCAGCTCCCCGGCTGCAGCTGGAAGGCGTGCGCATCCCATGGAGTACGACTGTGTCGTACCTTGGGCTGCGCATCGACCACCGGCTAACCTGGCGACCGGCAGTCGGGGCCATGCAGACCCAGACCATCAGGGTCCGCAAGGCCGTGTCGCAGCTCCTTGCTCATGGAGAGGGCTGCTCGGTGAAGTGGGCCCTGCGGCTCTACGAGGCGGCGGCCACATCACGCCTGCGGTACGCCCTCCCGCTGGTGGCGCTGCCGCCACGCCGCCTCGAAAAGTTGGAGCTGCAGCACCGGGCGGCCATCCGACTCTGCCTGGGCGTCCCCCGGAGCTCCCAGATTGCCGCTACCCTTGCGGAGGCTGGAGCATGGCCCCTGTCGCTCCTCTTCCTGCAGCAGGGGCTGAGGCACGTCGACCGCCTCCACCATGCTCCTGATGGCAGAGGCCTGCTGCGTCGCCTCCAGTCCCGGCCTTCCTCAAGGATGGGTCAGCTGTGCCGCCTCTACGAGGAGGTGGTTGGCAACCCACCGCCGAATGCGGTACAGCTGCCCCCACCGCAGAGGCCTCCTGTCCCCATCGCCACGGAGCTGCCCGGGATTTCGAAGAGGCGCTCGCCCGCTTGCGCCCTGCAGCAGACGGCCGCCTGCCTCCTGGACGAGACCCTCGGAGACCACCTCCTGGTGTACGTCGACGGTTCGGTGGTACCGGACACCGGCTCTGCCACGGCGGCCTGCACGGCACCAGCCCTGCAGAAGAGCAGGCAGTGTCGACTGCCCAGACACGCCAGCTCGACTGCAGCGGAGGTGGCAGGCCTCCACCTGGCCGTCGACCTACTCTCCGAGGAGCTTCCTGGGGTACCAGCGGCCATCCTCTGCGACTCCAAGGCAGCCCTCCTCGGCCTGCAGAGGCCAGAAAGCGCCAGCCTAGGAGTCGCACTGCTGTCTACCCGGCTGACAGCGCTGCAGGACTGCAGGCCACCCGGTGTCCCTGCACTTGGATCCCCGCCCACGTAGGGATCCCGGGCAACGAGGCAGCCGACACCCTGGCGAAGGACGCCCACCACACCACTGTGCCCCTCAGTCGGGCCGTGACGGAGGGCGACTTCACTGGACTGAGGCTGCGGCGACACCTGGCGACCCACCACCCAGACAAACGGGTGGCACTGGGATGCCCCCCACGACCACTCCCCCAGCGAGGCCTGGCTCGCAGGGAGACCTCGCTCCTTCTCCGGCTCCGCATCGGCTGCAGCTGGACGGCAGCACGCAGCTACCGACTGGGACGAGCGACGTCCCCGGCCTGCAGCTCCTGCGGGGAGCCGGAGACGATCGAACATCTCCTGCTGGCCTGCCCGGCGTACCTCCAGCAGCGGGGCCCACTCCTGCAGGAGTTCCGCCGCCTGGGCCTCCCCTCTGCAAGGAGGAAGATCTCCTCTTCCCCGGCCGACACCACCTTTCTGCACTTCGAGGCGTCGTGGAGTTCCTTGACTCGTCAGGGCTCTCCGCACGCCTCTAAGGACATTTCTACAAGCGGGAAGGCCTCACGGCCTCCCACCCCACCCCGGGCCTGACCGGCCTGGCACAACACCCCTGCAGACTCTGCAGCACACCAAGGCCTTCCATCTCGGCCTGATACGTGCCGCCTATGCCTGCCGGTTTTGCTTCGCCCAGCCGTGGCGACTCCACTCTATCCCTTCTTTCGCTCCCACTTACCCCTCCCCGTTGGCGCTGAGCCGTGCTCCCTCAAGGGCTGCAGAAGATAGCTCCAACCTTTCCCTTTCCCTCAAGAACCACTTATCATCATCATCCAAGTGCCTATTTATATCAGAGGCTCCGGCAACAGTCACCAACGCCGCACGCATTTTGAGCGAACGCGGACAAAACGCCGACGGTGTCGACAACAGTTCTGCGTGTTGCCGGTGCTGCTGCATGTCCAAGTTTATACAGCTGATAAAGCTAATATCATTACTCCGTATTGCTCTCTACAAATTTGCTATCGCAATTGATGCTTCGCCTTTCAGCTGAAACTGCGACAACTTTTTTGAACTAGGACAACAGGAGATGACCAAGGGCTTGCTGAAGGCCTTATAACGTTCTGTGCGAGCATGTCGTTGACTTGGTCTTCTATAACTTTCTGTTCAGCAGACGATACACGGTAAGCGCGGCGAAGAATGACGCGTTATCCGTCGGTTTCGATGTGATGAGCGGCCTCGGTTGTTTTACCCAAGCCATACGAACACACGTCAAAGCAAGGTTGGTGTTTCCTTAAGATGGTCAGCAAGGCTTCAGTCTGAGTTGGGCTCAAATCTGAACTCACAGTGGCCCTGAGAGCACTGGGTGAACAGTCCGTGGGCGTACACTCGGCGAAGCAGGAAACAGGCGAAGCAGTGACGACACATACTAGTGCTGCGTCGATAAGCATGGCAACAGTGGACCCCTCCGGCAGCAGAAGTGGATCTGACGTCGTGTTGTAGGCGGTCAGACTGGCGCAGCCGCGTGAGAAACGCACTAGACAAGAAGCGATGGCGGTTCCCCGAAAAATGCAGCGCTGAGAAGGGGAAACCACTGCGTCGCCGTCGATATTTTCGCTAGATCTAATGGTGAGAATGCGGGCTTGGCCGGGTGGAAGAACAAAATCTGCCGCTGTGACAAGGTGGGGCGGCGAGGAAGCGGCAGCGTCACGGAGCTCGGTGTCCGTAATATGTATAAGCGGTTGTCCGCACGAAATGACAGCAGATGCAGCTGACAAGAAATCCCAGCCTAAGATGATCGGATGAGAGCACGACGGAAGCACAGCAAACTGTATATGATGGCGAATTCCGTCGATGAGGACACGAGCAGTACACTGTCCGGTAGGGCAAATCAGACTGTCACTGGCACCACATAAGACCAGACCAACATACGGAGTTTGCACTTTTCGTAGACGGTAGCATAATGCGCGATGAATAACAGAAATGGCGGCGCCAGTGTCAATAAGAGCGTCGACGGAAACACCTTCCACACAAACAGCGAGTAAATTAGCAGGGCGAGCAGGAGGAATTGGGACAGTTCGCAAACAAGCAGTTTCTCCTCCAAAAACTGCAGCATCTAGTTTTCCGGATGGTTGTCGAAAGAAGTGCAGGCAGGACGTAGGGGCGATGAAGTACGGCGGAACGGAGATGGGGAACGACGACGGGGTGAGCGAGAAGACCGGGACATGTTTTGGGACAACGGAGGTGAGGGCGAGCGACGTGACGAGGATATATAGGGTCCTGGAACGTAGGCGTCCGATCTGGGCACATAGTCCCTCTCATAGGCGGAATAGCCACGTCGTTCGTCATGCTGGTGCCGGCGGCAGAAACGAGAGATATGACCACGTATGCCACAGTAGAAACATACTGGGCGGGAAGGGCGCCAGGTAGAGTCGTATGGTTGCATGGGGGCCTTCGCTGCCATCGAGGTCGTCGCAGACAACGATGGCAGGTGCAGATGGAACTGGGACCGCAGGCCGCGAAGCAATCTCGGCGTAAGTAGGTGCACAAACAGGCGCAGGGGACCGGGCATGTGTGACACTTGGCATGGATGCCAGTTCTTCTTTGATGATCTCGCGCAAATTGGGCGGAGGAGCGCGCAGAGACGCAACGGTGGTGTTGGCTGGGCCATGGCCGTGAAGCTCCTCTCGCACAATGATGCGGATGAGCGCTCGCAACTCGTCGTTGTCGGTAAGGTGAGCGTCGCAAGAGGCGCGTGGAAGACGAAAGGCGCAGATCGTGACAAGGCGTTGGCATGTCTAGATGATCTCAGTAACCGAAGTGGGGCTCTGGACTACAAGAGCGTTAAAGGCAACGGAGTTGATGCCCTTCAGGATATGGCGGATACGTTCCCCTTCGGGCATGTCACTCTGAGCGCGACGGCAGAGAGCCAGAACGTCTTCAATGTAAGAGGTATAGGACTCCTCGGCTCCCTGGATGCGGATAGCGAGCTTCTTTTTCGCTACTTCGGAGCACCCAGGAGATGTGCCAAATATCTGTCGCAGCTGCGCAGTAAATGCTGGCCAATCAGGGAAGTCGCGCTCATGGTTGAAAAACCAAGTTTGTGCGACCTGCCTGAGGTAGAAGGCAACGTTGCAGAGCTTGTTTGACTCGTCCCAATGGTTGCAAGCGCTCACCCTGTCGTACTGGTCAAGCCAGTCTTCCACGTCTTCGCCGGGAAGGCCAGAAAAAACCTGAAGGTCGCGTTGCGGTGCGGTGACGGACCAAATAGGCCCAGCAGGCGGAGCTGAGGTGGTAGCAGCAGTGGATGCGGTGGTATGTGCCATGACTGGTGTTGGCGAGCACAACCGTCGACCAGAGCGGAGCTCCAGGGGTGACCGGTAGAACAAGATGACGGAGATATCAACGCACCTCCACCACTTCTGAGACGACGCCTGGGACGAAGGCAGAGCTCTTAAATTGACACACAGCGCGAGACAGCCCACGAAGACCAACCCGACAAAATGATGATGATTATGAGGATGGGTATATACACATGAAGACGATGATGAACTGCATAGTTAGTGCTCACAATATATATATATATATATATATATATATATATATAATGAGAAGGGGGAAATAGTGCTGCGCCAGTGTCAGTGCATGTGGGGCCTGCACTTCTGTGGCTATAACGTCACGCACGTGGGAGGTACCGGCCTGGCTGCAGCAGAGGTTGCGGCAAATGCATGGGAGGTGCGGTGACCGCAGCGGTGCTTGTGTCGGCATAGTGTGCTGCCGCATGAAACAAAAATGATTTCATAATGTATGCAGCCCGTGTACGCCGCCTAAACAGCTTCGCTGGTAATTCGTCCCCATTCACAATAGTGTGAATAAGGTGGTTCCATAGCATGTTGATTATTGGGGTGGCGAGACTTAAATCCCGAGGCAACTTTCGTGAGTCATATGCAGCTCAGATTCGATAGGCGTGCTCGTCGCTACAGTCGTACTTTGAATGTTGCTTGCTTTTCTGGGGATGACTATGAAAAATAACTTCAGTTGCCTTACTCAACTTCTTGGAAGTACTTCTCGTTACTACAAATGTTACTACAACGTGGAAACATGCTACTCACTTCATGAGGTTTGTCAAAGCTTCGAAAGTATACTCCTGGGTGGGTGTGATTCCTAGCGCTACTACCGGAACACGCGATACGTGGGACATCGCGGCCAGGTGCACGTTGATACCCTGTGCAAAAAGAATGGAGTACTGCAGTTAACACGCTAACATACAATACAAGCAAGATCAGCATATTCAATTGACTCTGTGATGGTTTTGGGTCCAGAATTACTCCAGAAAGAGGTAGAGGCAGTAGGCACACACGAAAAGGTGAGGCTAATTAAGGCACAGTTAATTAACGTAACATCAAATAAGGCCCTCGAACACACGACCTTTGGTCGGGAAAAACAAGTAATAAAAATGTGGTTGATCCCTCTTATATAGGAATCGGCATAGAACACGAAAGTGAAACGTATTTTTCGAAGAAACACCCCGTATAGTGTAGCGTTATAATGATAACTGTGCATACGATCGTTTGTAAGTGCAACGAAATCATATTCTTTCGATTACGCTTTGCACCTCAACCAACGCTCCGCAGAACGAAACGGGCTGGGACAGCCCATTGGCGTCTGTCGCACACGCGCGCGTTGGCTAGAGACGCCGCTCGGCATAGCACGGTCCGTACGGCTATCGCCGTCTGGTGGCCGCCGGCGGAAGGCATCATTCTCCGTGCCACCGGAAAGCCCGCGGTCGGCACACTAGTAAGTATATTCTAGGCACTATAGTCGTAGTGCTGAGACCACCGAAGCGTTCACTGTCGGTAGGCGTTAGTGTCATAATGCAGTACTTCTCTTTTCTGCTCGTAGGCGGCGGCACCGCCCCGAGCAAGAGCGCGGGTACACGGAGGAGTGTTAGATATATAAGGCGCGTCTGTGTAGCTCTCTGCAAATGCGTTTGTGGCGCAATGGGTTAAACGCTCGGCGATCTATCGTCGCGGACCGAGAGGTCGTGGGTTCGATTTCCAAATTTTGCATGTTTGTGGAACTTTTTCTTCTGGTTTCTTTCTTTGTATTATGTTCTATGACGTATTTCCGTGACGGAAATACGTCATAGAATAGTCTTGGTGGACCCCGGCATAAAACACTTTCGTGTTAAAAGTAACAATGCATTAGAATGAGAATGTCAAGATATTTAATGAATGTCTGTTGAGCGCACAGACTTTTGCCTTCACCCTCTTTGGCGTATGCTAAAGTGACAAAATCTTTGCTTTCTTGCATCATAAAACAGCTGAAGGATGGTAGACAGAAGTGCTACTTCCAACCGATTCATTCCTTGGCTGGATGCAGCATAACTAGTTGCTCTCATAAGGAACGCTAGAACGATGTCGGAGCCCTTTCGATAACAAAACGTGGAAAACAAGAGACTTTAGTCACACTAGCTAAATGAAAAAAGAATGCAGAAACTCCACTGGAGTTGTCTAAGTGTGCATAAGCATACCCGCAAATTTCAGTTCGCCAACCCCCAAATTTGAGCTGGCCTACCCCCAAATTTCAAGTTGGTCCACCCCAAATGTTAGTTCTCTCTGCCCCAAATTTAAGTTTGACCAAGACCCCGAATTTTAAGTTAGCCACCCTAAAATATCAGCTGTCCCGCCCCCAAATTCAAGTTTGACCAACTCCAAATTTCAAGTTGGGCCATCCCCAAGTTTAAGCAGGCCCACCCCCAAATTCTATGTTGGCACAAGCCCAAATTTTATTTTGGCGACCCCCAAATTTCAGATTGGCCCATCCCCAAAGTGAAGTTACCCCACTGCCAAACTTAAGGTGGCCTATGCCAAATTGCAAGTTGGCCCACCCTAAATATTAAGTTGGCCCATCCCAAATTTCAGTTGGCCTAGCCCCCATCCCAAATTTAAGGTTGACTCACCCGTAAATTTAGGTTAGCGCACGTCCTATTTTCAAGTTGGCCCAACCCCAAATTTAGGTAGGCCCACCGGCAAACTTAAGTTGGCCCACTTGCAAATTGCAAGTTGGCCCTGCCCTGAACTTCAAGTCGGTCCACTTCCAATTTTCCATTGGCACTCCCCAAAATTTCAAGTTGGCCTACTTGCAAATTTTAATTGACCCACCCCCAAATTTCAGTTCGCCTACTCCTACTATAATCTTCCCCATGCATTTTCTATGGAGCCCTATGTACCTCATGGGTATTCTTTTTATTTTTTGTTTAATTTGTTACTCATCACTTCTACAGCTGCCCATCGTCTACATGTACACTATTTTAACAATTAAATATATTTGCAAATTAAACATTTTTGTACAGATACAAGGCAATACAATATTCGTGTAATGGAGCTGGGTACCCACCAAAGAATGTTTGCATAAAAAAAACAGTGCCTTTCACGTTTGTGCATTCAGTCATAAACAACCCGCCGCTGTGGCTCAGTTAGCTAAGGCGTTGCGCTGCTGAGCACGAGGCGCGGGATTGAATCCCGGCCGCGGCGGCCGCTTTTCGATGCAGGCGAAATGCAAATACTCCCATGTGCTTGCGTTTTAGTGCACGTTAAAGAATCCCAGGTGGTCAAAGTTAATCCAGCGCCCTAGACTATGGCGTGTCTCATAATCCTAAGTGGTTTGGCATGTAAAACCCGAGAAAGAACAGAAAGAAGTCGTGAACCTTTATGAGACAGTCACAATTGCAACATAAGCAAAGACAAACTTTTAGGATCCCTATGCGTCTTATTCACCAAGTCTGTAAATTACACGATTGTATGTAGCATTGGAGCTATGAAATGCCGCCTTGCTCTATGGTAAAGCTACTTGTAATGTCCGTTTGTATGCTCCCACAGACCTCCATTACGTTTTTGCAAGATACATTAGGGCGAAATGGTAAGGTCGAAAGAACAGTGATGACATCTCAACACCTATTACATAGACTGAGCGAATTTATTCTGCGAGTATTTCCCTCGTGACACTGTGAATGGTGCCACTGTCATTTGTTCTCTTGTGAGCACTAGAACAAACGATACACGGTAACAAGCACTATTTTGTAATGCCACAGAATCAAATATATCCAGAAATTATTGAAGACGTTTTCAACAAACCAACCAGTATACGTACGCAGCGAAAGGAGATGTGGGGTGCTGCAGAACACCCGTGGTAACTTTTTGCAAGTACAATTGGAATTGTACTATACATATTACATACATTTATTTAGAGTGATACTCTTTGTTTTTTTTTCTACTTTTCTAGTTCAGAAGGAGTTCTAAACTGTAGAAAAGCTGTCTCCACATATTGGAACAACTATAATGCCGCGGGTATGTGCAAGTGGGGACGAGGTTGAACAAGCGCGGACTTTTAGGTTAAGCGTGGAGACGAAAAAGACGTTGTTAGTTTTGTTGACGACTGATAAGGTGTCCTTGTTGGTGCTGCTCCGCGTCCTCGTCGATCCCACGTCGTTACAATATCGAGTGAGATAATCAATGGCCATCACAATCCAAGGATTGTCATTGGAGGCGAGAGGAGGGGTCCATACAAGTAGATCCCAATGACCTCAAAGGTGATGGGGACAAAGGAGAGGTTGCAGTAGCAAAGTGGCAAGAAGCCTGGTTCGTTTCCGGCATCGTGAAGGCATGCATGAGGTGACGTATTTGGCAACGGCTAAAGGGAGGACCGACCAGGAAAAGTCGGCAGAAATTTCGCAAGTTCACTTTGTCTTGTTGAAGGATCTGTAAAGCATGGTGGTCTGGTGGATAAATTAGGTGCATACCTCGAGCTCGGTGTTGTACAAAAGCTTATGGCTCCAACACAAAGCAGACTTTGCGTTTGTTATCGCGTCTTTGTCGACAACTTGTTCAAAGACACAAACGAAACACGCAGCACGCGCTCTACTTGATGTTCACGTCGCAAAAAGTGTTCCGCATCCTAATGTTTCAGCGAAGTGCACTTGTGCACATCTTCCTTTCCCAATAAGCCCATGTGCTGCGTGCTGCCGATCGAAATGGAGCGCGCATGCCACGAGCAACAAGATGCATAGTTGCAACTGCAATGCAAACAAATTGAATCTACTGCCCTTTCTTTTTCACAAGGCAGCGCTTTTATCTAAACGCAGCAGTGTTGCCTGGCCAAGGTGGTCTTCTAAACGCAGCAGTGCAGCCTGGCCAAGATGGTCTACATCATAGGCGTCATATAGGCCGCACGCGGTCAGCCGGTAGATCTGCAGATGAAGTCGATGCGCGAGAAATGACAGCAGAGAATTAGATCGAGCATGCATTTCAGCGTAACGACGAAAGAACGCGTCTGGAAGATCGTCATAGCAAGGTGATGCTTAAGTTTCGACGTTAAGGAGAACAAAAGCAAGGCCTGGCAGAGATACCACGTCAACATCACGATAACAAGATAAAGAGATCCTTTGCCCCTGTCCTTGCGACACGTTAGTTCCTCTCCCTAGTAAGACCCCTATGTTCCAGAAATAAGATATATTTACCTAGCACTAATAACCAGTTAAGAAGACTTAACTACAGCTGGAATCTGCGTAATGCGAAGCATGAACACTTTCATAGGGACTGGTTTGCGTGAATCATTCCTCTCTTCTGCCATAGACGCTTAGGTGCTTTTGCGACGTGTTGCGCACTGATGCGGAGCGCAATGCATGATGTATGTTGTTCTTGTGGCAATATACATCTTCATTAAAAAGCGGTATATACCCAGTGGTACATGTACAGTGGCCCCTTCGTCACAAGCTCAGTCCTATTAAATATTTGCCCATATCTTTTACTGCAATAACTTTAAAACTTTTTGGTGGGCTAGCAGCTTTTGCTCCTGTGTGTGTGTTGCCTTATCATTTCGTCCTCGTGAGTTCGCGCTGTTATTCGTTCACTTTGAATGAGGACTGTCTTCGGGCTGCGTAATCCAAAGGGTGACGGATGGTATGTCGCTTACTAGGCTGCCGATCTGCTTTGCCAGCTGTTGCCTTTCGTGTTAGACGGTTTACAGTCACAAACTACGCAGAGAAATCCTACATAGAAAACCCACCCCGTCTGCCGCCTTTCAAATTGCGTTTCTTCTAAATGATAATAAGGATCGTACTCCGTTACGGTTGCTAGAATGTGGAGGTGGAAAAAGGGCCACCAAAGTCTGACCCCAAAACTCGTCGATGCAGCGCGAGAGCACTGTCGGCAAGGGAGCCTCCTCTGGCCTCCTTGACGCTCTTGGGTTCAAGGACAGCAGGGGAAAAGTGAACATACCCGCAGTAGAGATTAGAAAGAGGCGATTAGAGGTTTGGTGGCAGAAAAGTAGGATGACCACAATGAATGGAGGCGTACAAAAAGAGTTTCCAGTAATGGCTAAAAAATGTTGATGCTAGGAATTCATTGTATCTGTGTGTGTGTTCTCAAAAATAAAGGTACAACATTAGACGAAATAATATAAAGAGCTTCGTGGCTCAATTCACCATCCCGTTTCAAAGGGGACGCTCGTAGCACCCATTCATTCATCCGCAAGGTGCCGTAGTCTGGGAACAACTACTGCGGTCGCTAAGGCAGCAGGGCATACCGGTCGCCTAGGCCGCCCACAATATTAATTCGAAAAATTTAACTAGCGTCCCTGTTGGCAATCTCGTGTATTGCAATTGGCGTCGAGCAATATATAATTGGTCGTCGTCGCTGCGAGGGACTGCTGCAGGGATGACGCCTTCAACGCAGTCACGCAGTTTTTACGTGCAAATTTTTCTTTGACTTTCTTGCCTTCCCTTGAAGCGCAAAGTAATTGGTAACGCGGTTAGAGTTGTATATTTTCATATTGGTTTTGCGCTTCTATTTCCCCTATTTGTGCCCGATAAGTACACGCATAATAAAGAAGCTCATGCGGGGAGCTTGAGGTGACACATTCTGCCAGTGATCAATTGGTGAAGGACGATGGCACGAGGTACCACTACAAATGAATGCTGCGTTTACAGAGCCTTTCTTTACTGGTGAAAGTTGCTGTATAAGTTTGCGCAGGTAATTTAGACAGTGTCAGTGATTTACGGGTGCAGTGGTCGAAGCAGGAAACAGAAATATTGGTTAACGTACTGTCGGCTACAACGTGCATTGGACAAGAAAGAAACAGGAAGTTATTGCAGCAAGTATGTTTATTTGAACCTTGTTGACGGCAAGAAGCGACCTGCGTGTGCACTGCTGCAACTACAAAGTAACAGGCTTGACCCGCTTTGTCTTTCTTCTCACTTTTTTTGTTAACTACCTATGACTACCTCTTTCATGTGGTGCGATTTTAGTAGCAATTGCGTACGTGCCACGCCGCAAGTGCGGTAATCGAGCCGCCGATCTTTTCATGCGTCGTATTTTTCGTTCGGAGCGCTCGCCTTTCCAATGAAATCGCCTGTGAGGAGTGGTCGGGGAATCAATAACAACGCAGATCGTAAGACTCATCACGGTAGCGTGCGAGTTCACTTTTTTGTTTTGATAAAGGAATGAGTTAAAAAACGACATAATTTCGCGAGGACTGTTTCTAGTAAATTTTGCGTTGTTTGAACCAAAGTGGACTGAAAAAAAAATGTCTGCGGCTTACCTCAGCTAACCCTGAATGAGCCAGGTGAAAGCTTCGTTTAGCCTGGTTAAGTCTTGGTTTGACTTGGTTAACCGTTGGTTTAGCTGTAATTATTATACTTAAGTGTAGACTGATTGTTAGGCTAGGTAAAATTATAAGCTGACAAGTCCAAGCGTCATGCGAGCCGAACGGCTCGCTCTTCCTGAATCTCTGACGCTAGCTTCGCGCGCTCCAGCACAACGCTCAGACAAGACGCGACAAGCGAGGCCGGGTCGGCCTTGCTCTCATCCATGGCCAAGCTCGCACTGACTAGGCGAGCGCGGCGCTCCCGGCGCTCCTCTTAGCCCGGCACGTGGCGAGTCACGTGTCAGGTGGCGACCCAGCTGCAGAGAGCGCGTGCACCAAGCCGGCGGCGGTGGCTGCCGCACGCGGCGAGTCACGTGATGCGTTACCAAGGCTACAGCGCAGCTGGGGCCAAATGAAGGTGAAATTGCTGGCGATGGCGAAACTCGACTCAACTAGGCTAGTAAAGCTTTCGCTTTAAAAGTCTGTGCCAAAAATAATTCAGCCTTCTGCTTTGGGCTCACAAATGCCTAAAATCGGTCACCGTTATCGGTGCATGTGAAACGGGAGTGCGCAGTGCTCACGGGGGGATATCGCAAGTAGGAAAAACGCAGTGCAAGATCAACCCTTGCAAAACAGGATTCAGGCAGTGAAAGTATAACGCGGATTGTGTCTGTCTTGGTGAGAGACAGGCGCAATTTATGTACCCCTAAAGGTCCTAGAGGGAGGGGGGGGGGGCAATACAACATCACTGTGTCAAATATAGAAACACCTAAACAAAAGAAGTAAAACAAAAAAGTTTTGAATTCGGTAAAAGGTAACACCGTGGTATAAAGGAAGTTTAGTGACGCATTCAGAATGCTGTTCATAACTAAATCAGGCACAATGAGAGAAATATGGCAAAATTTCCAATGCGCATAAATAACGTGAACAACAACATTCAAAATAACTTACAAACCCAGGATCGTCAATGGAGAAGTTGTGAAGCCTATCGTGAAAAAAAAAGATTCACAGACTATTACGATACTCCCTAACGCGAAATTTGAGCGCAGCTCTACACATGTTCTCAATTCGCGTGTCAATATTTTGTATTACGATTACATAGGTACACGGTTTATATTAGGAAAAAAACGCCGTGAATAGCGCAACTGACAGGGAGAATCTCTCTCCTGCAACACATAGCAAGCGAAGCGAAGGCTGGTGCGACTGCCTCGCTAATTGGGAGATCGCGAGAAGCAGCGCGTGGGTGACGCGTGGGGGCGATTTACAGCAGCCGCCGCTGACAGATCTCCACTAATACAGCGCCTTGTTTCCATACAGACGACGCGCGCTACCAAAGACAAAGAAATTCAACAAAGGGGGACACTCGGCGAGAACTGGGAACACGAAACACGTCACGCTTGTATTGGCGCCGTCCGATAGCTGCCGCGAGCGTAGAAAAAAAGTGAAATAAGGTTGACAGACATTGTTTTATTTTTTTTAATTCTTTGCCGCTAAAATTAATATTGTTTTGCGTACCAATGAACTTATACTTTGCGACTTACTTTTTATTCCGTAACCTAGTCACAGGCCAAAACGTGCCAGATGCATGCGTCATGCGCCAGACACGCCACCAAAGCGAGCGAGGACGGCTGCGCGGGTGAGCGCTCGCCTGTGCGGCGACCCATCTGTCTCTCTTTTTTTATTGTAGCCTGGTTTCTTGGGCTCCCGGCGTATTCTTGCGTGCCTTCTACACTGGGACAAGACACCACTGCACAGGTGAGACATTTTGCTTCACAGTCTACGACGCAATTTGGCTTGTGGCACGGGAACAAGGCTTGTGATGCGTTAGCGAAAAACTGCTTGGCCGTCCTGGCGCTGTTAATTTGAGTTAATGAATCGTGCTGGGACATGTTTTTGACGCTTCCTAGGGGATTATTGTAACTTATTTTGGTACTTTTGTGGCACACTGGCCTCACACAGCGCTGTGACGTAGCTAGCGAGAACCATCTCGGCCGTGGTGCGTAGTGTAGTGCCTTCTACTAGAATATTGTGCCGCTTTCTCTGACGCCAGACATTACTGAAAAGTAATTTCGTTAATTTTTGGGGTACTTTTGTGGTAGGCTGGCCGCACAGGGCACTGTGACGCAGTCAGCGACAATCAGCTCGGCCGTGGTGATAAAGTTAGTTTGGCGTGTAATGAATCTAAATGGGTATCATGAGCCAATAAAGGAAGAAAGAAAGAAGAAGAAAAAACAGAAGATTAGAAGAGAACAAGAAGTCACGAGGAGTCGGTGGCAGAAAGAAATAAAAATCAAGTTAGAAAATAAGAGCGTCTGTATAAAAGGAATATAATATGAAAGCAGAAGAAGAAGCGCAAAAGTGCACGCGCAGCTACGTGGCCAATGGGAGAAGGGACACGTAGCCGAAGAGAACAGCCCAGCTACGCTCTGGGACGAAGGCAGGCAGAAGGAGCTGGAGGCCGAACAGGATGGGTGGATCGCGGAGACGGCGGCAACCCAATGGAAGCTGTTCTTCGGTTGCCGCGGCCACGACCCGCGAGCTGAGTGGACGTCCCACCGGAAGCCGCAGCTACAGGCTGAGGGGCCCCTTCCCGGATTCCCTGCGGCTACGATCAGCAGGCTAGCGGAGTTCACCGGGCAATCTAGGCACCTAGGTCACACCCCCCCCCCATCCTGACCTCCAGATCAGCTCAATAGTGGACCGAATGTCGGACACAGCGATGTCGAGTCTACGACGCATCGGCGGGCCCAACGACGTGTCGTCGGAAGCCGCGACAACGAGGTGACGTGGCCACGTCGATGGGCGCAATGTAAATATTTTGGGCTTATCAATTCAAGATACCTGAGGACTTAGGGGAACTTCTAGTTATTACCTCGTGCTGTATGTTTTTTGTTTTGTGCTGTTGTCTTTGCCGTTTGTTCATACGATTATAAATGTTTGTCTTAAACGTACGACTTGTCCCTGTCTGTCTTTAGTCTACCTAAATCCGTGACACTTTGCCGAGCCCGCCAGGATATTCCAGCATTTCCGGCCCTGTCACAGATTTTGGTGGTCTAGAGATGGATTGGGACAGCATATTAGCCACTGTTCGCGAGAAAATCTTCGCAGGAATCAGTGCCTTAAACTAATTGAGGATAAATTGAACCGTGTCCATGCCGCTGGATCTTTTGAACGTGAGACACTTCGGCAAGCATATGAGAAGAGGGGCCATTTCCAGGGAAGGGAGACAGAGATGCCAGAGGCAGTCAAAATAATACATGGCAATCATAGCACACCTGAAGAGGGTCCTCGCATAGGTGAACTGTTGCGACAGAATAGTTGCCACTATAAGGCTATCGATGACCGCACCGCCGAGTCCTATTGTACTGGAGAGCAAAGCGTACAACACCGGAATGATGGGTCTGTTTTCGGTAGTGCAGTGTACGTGCCAGAGGGTCGTGCTCATGAGGGCAAACGGTCCCCAGAAACGAAGGTTCAAAAGGACACTGACGAGAGGGGGAATATAGCAACGCTGCATACGGTGTGTGTTGAGAGCAGAGTAATTGAAGATGTCATGCAGGAAGGGAGAGTACTCGACCGCGGCAAGGCTTTTGAAGAGAGGGGGACTTTCGACTGCAGAAACCCCTGTGAACACAAGCTAGCGACCTGCAAGCAAGACGTTTCTGATCGAGATGACCACAGGTGCACAAGTTTTACGAGTGACGAGAAAGTAGTGCGCAATAAGCAGGCGAAGGCAGCAGACAGAAGGAGAGCGCGCGTAAAGAAAACAGAAAGAGAAAACAAAGAAGCGAAAGAGAAAGAACAGATCGAGAAATCGCTTCGAGGAAAAGGGAGTTAGAAAGTCAATACCCAAGAGGAGGAACCGAAGAAAGCACCAATGGGCGACGCTTTATTGTGTTCATTGCAAAGCCACTATGTAAGTGTGAGTTAAATCTGGGGTGATAAGTCGTAGAACATCTAAATATGAAGACTACGAAGAATGTCACAAAGGTTCAGAGCAAGACCGACGAGTATTTTGCTGCAGATCCCAAGCATGTCCCCAAAAGATGAAAAGGGTTTTCAAAAGTGACTTTTTCACGTTCAAGGACAAAGCCATCAGCTACACTAATCGATCAAGAAGGCGTGCATCACGAAACGTACAGACGGAAGATGAGGAGACTGCTGAGAGGCGAGATGGCGCATGAAAAAACATGCGTTCAGGAAGCTTTCTCCATCAATTAAAAGGGAGGCTAAACTTGAACACCACAGCCGACTTTCAAAGCCAGACAGGAACCGTGCAGGCGCAGGAAAGAGAATTAAGAAGGGAAGTAGGCACAGTAGGAAGTCTCGACAGCGACGCAAGAGGAAGTCATTACGACAACATTGAGGGTATCAAATGTGATTCCATTAGGGAGCGGACCCGGATTCTTATGCGGCTCGGATTGATAGTTAAGCTGATTGGGAATACCACTGCTGCTTAAGACGTAAAATAGGTTATGCGGAAAGAATCGGAGGGTACCTTGCATTTACGGGCGGGTGTTTGTTAGCAGGATATTTGTTCAGAAGAATTTAAGAAATGGTTGCACAAAAGTTATGAAAATTGTTCCTATGGCATGTATAAATATCAGTATTACAACAGTGTTCCTAAATGTGCTCATATGTTGCCATCGTTGCGGTAGGTGAAATTATAAAAGTGTATTTAAGGTAATGCTGTGTGAAAACGCATATTTTGTTGTAAAGTACTTGTAGGACGAAAACCACTGATAGTATTTTACCATTTGTAGAGTTTGGTAGCGCAGAATATGTAGTGGTGGAGTGGTTAAGTATTGTCGTGTGAAGGCTGATCGCTAACTGTGAGTAGTGGTGTAGGAGCGGTGTTTAGTGATGTAGTAAGTTTAGTAATGTTGGTTAAGAGGTGTAAGTGTTGGTGTGAAGCAGTGGACCACTGAGTGCTACAGAGACAAGTGGTATAGCGGGGATTTGATAGTGTTCGACAATGACTTTTTCGTGTTAAATAGTGAACTCGACGATGTGTACAGTGCAGTGAATAGGTGAAGTGAAGTGATGTGTGGGGAAGGTACCCAGTGGTTCAAATGTCAAAAATGGTGGAAGACATCAAGTGTTAATGTTGGGCCGGCATATTAAGACGATGGAAACATCCAATAGAAGGAAAAATAAGCAGTTTTTCATATGGAAAAACTCTTGAAGGTGGGCAAATGTGATGAGCCAATAAAAGAAGAAAGAAAGAAGAAAAAAAACAGAAGATAAGAGAACAAGAACTCACGAGGAGTCGGTGACAGAAATAAAGAAAAATGAAGTAAGAAAATAAGAGCGTCTGTATAAAAGGAATATAATATGAAAGCAGAAGAAGAAGCGCAAAAGTGCACGCGCAGCTACGTGGCCAATGGGAGAAGGGACACGTAGCCGAAGAAAACAGCCCAGCTACGCTCTGGGACGAAGGCAGGCAGAAGGAGCTGGAGGCCGAACAGGACAGGTGGATCGCGGCGACGGCGGCCATCCAGTGGAAGCTGTTCTTCAGTTGCCGCGGCCACGACCCGCGAGCTGAGTGGACGTCCCACCGGACGCCGCAGCTACAGGCTGACGGCGCCGCTTCCCGGATTCCCTGCGGCTACGATCCGCAGGCTATCGGAGTTGACCGGGCGATCCAGGCACCTCGGTCACCCCACCATCCTGACCTCCAGACCAGCTCAACAGTGGACCGAACGTCGGACAAAGCGATGTCGAGTCTACAACGCATCGGTGGTCCCAACGACGTGTCGTAGGAAGCCGCGACGACGAGGTGACGTGGCCACGTCGATGGGCGCAATGTAAATATCTTGGACTTATCAATTCAAGATACCTGAGGACTTAGGGGAACTTCTAGTATTAACTCGTGCTGTATGCGGTTTGTTTTGTGCTGTTGTCTTTGCCGTTTGTTTTTACCATTATAAATGTTTGTCTTAAACGTACGACTTGTCCCTGTCTGTGTTTAGTCTACCGAAATCCGTGACAGTGGGACTAATTTGTGACGTTGTTTGTGGCCCCGCAACAATATATACCTTCTTTCAAGTCTCACGTTTGTAGAAAACGCGATGAGCGATTGCCAAGAGAGAAAACCTGGGAGTTTGTTGCTGGCGGCGGCAGAACGCGCGAAAGATAACGGCGAGCAACATAACAGAAACATGTAATTCGAAAATTCTGTCTGCTAAAGGACTGAAAACAGGCTTTGCACCCACACATTTGTCTTGAGCGCAAGTAGAAGGCATTCTGCGAGCGTCTAGCATGGTCCGGCTGGGAGCCTGTGTTGCGTCCATCTGTGTACGTAGCGTACCATCGCGTCACCTGAGGCCAACTTTTGGAAGCGCGAAGTCGCTTGTGTATTGTGCTATTAAAGTGCAGAACATAATGCCTAGGAATGGGAGAATGCTTGGAAATAAATTTTCATATTTTATGGTATTGTTTGGGATGAGTCGTATATTTTCTACGCCGTGTATGTAAAAGCCAATTGCTTTTGTTTGTAATGCCGCCCATTCACGGCTTTTCGCACGTTTCGCCTGTACACGTAGTATTCCTATATCTAAATACCAATATGACACATGCTTTCAATTTACTTTTTTTTCAGCTCATACCGTCCGGTGGAGCTTTGTACGGGAGCTACTGCTTACCTGGGGCCATAGCGTTGGATGAATAGGCCGGAGACCGAGTATTTATATAAGGCAAAATAAACATTTCCTCATTTGACACGGCGTCTTGCGTCTACTTTGTTAAGATCGTTCGCCACAATTTTTGCCAAATAATAAAGCGATTCCGCGACAATACCACAAGCGGTTGAGCAATACAAAAGAAAAAGAAAGTCCATGAACGCAGCCGGCGTAACGCATGCCAGCTAACCTTCAAAACGCGCGCGTCCAGAACCGAAACAGGAAGTGTGGTTCAGGTATTGATAACGACCGCCCGGTGCGCTACAGTCTATTCGGCCACTGGGCTCTATGGGAGTGTCCTCTCTTGTTGAATTCCTTTATCTATGGCACTACTTTGACATCATATTGTAGCCATCGTCACCGGACAGCCCGTCTTGCACGGCACTACGCTTTTCTTCAGACGCTTTCATTCCACCAACGACGAGAGCGGTCCTTCGTCGCGGGGTAATCGTGTCACTAGTATCAGTGGCGACAACACCGAAAGGTGCTTCACATTGAGCCTTACTCGCAGCCGCTCGCCATCACCCTTTGCAGGAGCAGCGATCCCCGTCACGCAGGCTGGTACTGTGGACCGACCTATGATGGTTGACTATTACAATAAGAAGATTCACTGACACATTTAAATGTAAATGAATAAAAACAACAGAAAAAAAAGCGACGTTATACAATTCTAAGAAACGCATAAACATAAAAACAGCCGTTGTTCATGGAGATGTTCCAGAAGTTCTCTTTGAAAAATAGCTGCCTCCGTACAAGCAACAATATTTTCTTGTAACGCGTTCCCTTGATTTATGGTTTGCTACATTGATATTTTAGTGTACGATCAAAAAGGGCTTGCACATTATGTTCATGATTCCGCCTGTACGAAATGTGACGTGCTGGCTTAATTCGATTAGTTGGAAATGTTGTCTCGCCGTAATATAAAGAATGAAGGAATGTTAATCGCGAATATTTGCGTCGAGTGTTCAGGGTGGAAATGGTGATGCTGCTTTTTAACAATGATACGCTCTCATAGGGTTAATATGAGAAAAGTGAGAATCATACCGCCTTATACTCTGTACTGACTCGATGCGGTTCTTATTAAATAAGAGTACTCGGGTGCCATATTATCGATGCATATTCTAACAAAGACCGGATGAGAGATGTGTAAGCGTGAAGCTTCGTTATTGGCAGCATACAAACGACTGTTTGATTAATGCTAATTGCTTCAACACCTTCTTCGTCAGTTGAAGTTTCAGTACAAACAAGTAGTTTCAGTACAAGGTAATGCCTATTGGCTTATTCAATGCTTTGGTGGCTTTTGAACGAATGATGGACTGTCTACTACGAAGCTACAAATGGTCCACTTGCCTTTCCTACCTGGATGATGTGATTGTTTTTTGTCCCACGTTCAACAGCCAGCTCACCCGTCTCGTGGCAATTATTGCACTTCTTCGAAGAGCAGGCCTCCAACTTAACTCTACAAAGTGCCAATTTCGGCGCCATGAGATCTGTGTACTAGGCCACCTTGTAAATGCATCCAGACAAGGATCGCGCAATTCGCAGTTTTCCTGTACCATGCTCAGCTACTGAGATACGGTGGTTCGTCGGCGTGTGCTCATACTGTGGCCGATTCCTGAAGAACTTCGCGGATGTTCGTCGACAGCTAACAGATCTGTTAACGAAGAATACTCCATTCTCATGAGGCCCGGATCAAGCCCGCGCATTTAGAGCCCTCATCCGCTTTATGACATCACCCCCACCCCCATTTTCACCCACATTTACTCATTCGCTGCAACCGATTTCTGCACCGATGCCAGTGACCGACGACATCTTCGCAGTTCTCAGCCGAACGGCTACGCAGCAGAGAATGCGTGATTACCTGTTCCTGCCTTCGGAAAGAAATATTATATTATTGAAGTAGAGTACCCAGCTTCAGTTCGGGTTTTCGCCTGGTTCCGGCCTTAATAATTTGGCCACACGTTTCCAGTCGTTGAAGACCGCCATGGCCTCTGCTGGCTATCTTCTCTCAAGGACCTTTGCCAACTTGCCACCCGATGTAACCAAGCCATGCATATATATGCTTCGGCGGGTGTCTAACCGCCGACACGGCTTCAAAGAGGCTCTTCACTGACGCCAGCCCAGCGGATGAACGCGGGGGAGTCACGGTAGTAGTGGACTCTGATCTCATGACCATATTCACAGCCTCGGAACGTACATTAACCGATGTCTCCCTCCTGGAAGACCGTGCAATTACTAGGGCAATCCTTTCTACCTCTTCTCTCCCTCCTTCTAGCCCCAATCATATTCTCACAGACTTCCAGGCGGCTCGTCGGCGTTTTCTTTTCAACACTTTGCATCATAACACCACGTCCATACTCGAGTCGTTCCTACCATCCACCTCGCATATTTTTCGGTTGGTCTGGGTGCCTTGGCACGCAGAGATCCCCGGTAATGAGCGCGCTTATGCGCTGGCCCGAGAACTCTCACACCGAGTCACTGGGGATCGCTCTCCCATCATCCGACCGCAACATTTCTCGTACGCATCTCAACTTGTTGAGATACGCCTAACGAAGCAACACTACCCGCCCCCTCTCATTATTCCTTTACTCGCCGACAGGCTGTATGATGGCGACAACTACAGGCGAATACTTTCCCGACGCCCCTTTTCTATTCCTACCTCTATCCCTCACGTGGTCCAGCTCGATGCCCGCAATGCGGCGACCGCCCCACCCTACTGCATCTGGCCTGGCTTTGCCAAGACATTCCCAACGTCTCTCCGTTCTAAACCCCACCCTCACCTCCTGGAAGGAGCGGGTGACCGACACGACGGCGACTGGCCAGCAATGGCTGGTAGACCGTGCCGATGCGATGGCTGCTACCTATGTGGTCCCGTACTAAGGGCTCCACCTTCCAAGCACAACAGGTCTCCACGATATTGCAATAAAGTGTATTATCTCTTTCCCTCAAGGACCTGACCGGGCTGCTTAAACGCTATGCCTTGCGGCCATAGAAATATTTGTTTGTCATCTTATACAAGCCTGGCCGCTTGCATAAAGGCGCCACCTGTTTTTCTCGTAATCCAGTGGATCCTTATGGTACCGTTACACACGTATGAAGCCATAATTCTCTCCCAGCTCTTCACCAGACTTGCACCGAGACGGCACTTCAGACCCAGTGGGTCCTATTCACGGATGTCCTGTTAAGGAGCAATGAAGGAAGAAGAAGACGCCGAAGGAAGACTTTCATCTGGGTACGCCTTTGTGTGCCAATTTTTAGTTTGCAATTTTGTCTCTATCTATATATACTCGTAGTTTGCCAATAAAACAAACGTATATATATTTCCTGCAACCCCGTGATAATTCTAAGTGCATTTTGTTTACGCCCATATCGTTCCGTAACGCATCCGGACTTTGAAAGTCCGGATACTTTTGAAAGTATGTGAAATAAAGAAAGCAAAGATAAGTAAATGCATTTCGACGAAAAAGGCGTCGGGTCACGCTACGGGTGATGTGAAGGCAAATTTTACGGTATTTGTTCATTGCGCGTTTTGTATACTATTATTTGTGCAAGTGATTGAAAACGCCGCTGCACACAGATTTTACCAGTGTCCTTGGAAAACAAAATGCGGCACCGAGCTCACATTTGCCAGACGGGAGAACATGTTGGGATCATGTGCGGCCAACGGTGAAAATTTGTTTGTCAATTATGGCTGTGAATTACTAATTACACCACTTGTATGAAACGGGGGGACATTGTGGGCCATATGCTGGTAGAGTAATTTCTATTCTGGGCTAGTTCAGGCGACTATTGCACAGGTTCGCCATCCTGTGCAACCGGTAATTCAGGGTATCGAGCTTCAGCCAGGTAACGTGGTGTGGCGTTCTGCGTCACATGGACACTCGTTTTCGCGGAAAGAGGGGAGAAGTCATTGCTGACAACTGCTGTATACAACTTAGAGCACTGGACGGGCCGACTTTTTCAGCCCGGGCCCGTTTTTACGTTGGGCTGCCCGCCTGAGCCCGACCAAAAGTTTTATGGCGAGACCCGGGCCCGGCCCAGGCCCAAAAATAATCAACGTTACCCGCCCGGCCCGCCACCCCTTTAGCTTATGCCCTAGCCCGACCCGAGACTGAAAAATATCAGTGAGCGGCAACAAAAAAATATTTATAATAAAATAGAGAAGATAACGAAAAGAATTTATTCTTAATTCATAAATACATTTCACATGCAATTATGAACATCATTTGAGCGGTCTGAACGCAAATACCAGCGCGCGAAGTAGTACGAATGACCCTGCCGAGCAGTATAGCCAGCAGTTTCCAACGGGGCGACCTTGATGTGGCCCAATCCACTTGTGTCGCAGCGCCGCCACAGTATATTTCCACGTCGGGAGCCTTACTCCAAAGCATGCACCGCCCCCAGCCGCTAGTCCCACTCAACCGTATTCTAGCACACTTTAGCAGAAGCGCAGCCACGACCGGTCGTGAGCGCAGCGCATGGATGCATGGAGTAAATGGAGAAAGAAAGCTTCTGGTTCGGCTATTGTGCAGAGCAATGCGCTGTTGCTAGGCGCCCGGTTGACAACATGCGCAGAATCATGGATGGACGCAGTGCCACATTTCAGCCGCCGTAACGTATTATCTTATCTTACCAGTCATCGTTTTACCAATTCGCCTTTGAAGAATCAGTAAGTCACGAACGCGCTTGCACCGCCATGAAAGCAATAATTACATTGATTTTGGTAAGGAATACAATGGCATCCTTTGGGTTGAGGCCACTTCGATCTTTCTGGACTTTTACATTCTGTTCAAACAGCGCAAAACACGACGGAAGAAGAAAAGGAAAGTACACAGGAGTAGCACTGCTAACTTCGAGCTGCGCCGAGGCAACACGTTTTTCAGAGTCGAGACGCCCGAGGATAACTCGCTACATGTTACATGCACACCACCAGAAAGTCAGAGCCCGGCCCGGGCCCGCGTCAAAATACCCGAGCCCGGCCCGGGCCCGGGTCAAAAAGCACATGCCGTGCCCGAGCCCGGCCCGAGCCCGTGAATAACTGCCCTACCCAGCCCAGCCCGGGCCCGGGCTTTCGGGTAAGCCCGAGCCCCTGCAGTGCTCTAAATTACAACTACACCTAGAAAATTTCGCGACATTATAACCGCATGGCAACGCGCTTGCAAATAATTGGCGTGATGTCTTATTACAAACAGCGCCAGTGGTACACGTGAAGAATAATGAACGCCAGAGCGCCAGAGCCCACAGATCCATTCGAAGTTCATATAAAGCTTGCCCATGGTCTCCGATACCCCGGCAGCGACTGAAACTGTGGTTTCTGAAGTCCCAAAATATAGCTGTCGTGGTCACTAGTGCCTTCGGTGAGAAATGTGGCGACAACCGTAAACGTTGCCTCCGCGCCCGGACCTATTCACGTCAGCGCAACTCGGAAGGCCGCACCTTGTGCGTTTTCATGAGCGGCCGTGGTTTCGGCAACCAGAGTTCTCGCCTTTGTACTGGAGACCTTCCTGCGTCGAACGCCCTTCGGTCTCCAGACAAAGCGTGTGCCAGAAAGAAAGGAAGAACGTTCTGCTCTGAAGAAAACATTAAGCACAGGCATATTTGCGCAGATATTTTGAACTGACGACTGCGAAATGCCTTGGCTGTCCGAGAGCTAGTTTGAAGCACTTGACGCTATTTTCGGCTGAGTGGTACGGAATGTTCGTTATTGAGGCGAGTCACAACTTGGTTCACTTCGACTCAGAATGCCTCAGCGAAGTCCACCACTCAAGCAACGGCATCACCTCTGTGCTACAGATGCTTAGGCAAGAGAGCATAATAGCTCAGCGTCGACTGGAACAAAGCCCGTTTCGACGTTAGAGTCAGAACCTCTGCATGAGAACCCAGTGCGCTAGTTTTCTCTACAAGCCAGATTTCTTCGCTGCCATGTCGTCTGTTATCAGCACCACAGCATCTCACACCACGAGGCGTAACAGATTTACCGACTCATGGAAACAGCAAGCAATTACCTGTTGATAAAGCTTGGTTGCCATACGGAATAACGTCAGCATGAAATTAACTATAAGCATGTAGCTGCTTTATGCAGATACTGCAATAACAAGTTATAAATATATTGTTGAGAGCCAACGTTGACATGCAGTCTTCAGGTTCCTCGCTTCTGAACTTCGAACCCTTAGGTACACCCGTGAGCAAAAGTATAGGCACCACAGGTGTCGCTGAAAAAAACGGAATTTCTTCGTAATTAACAAGCATAAACTGGAATTGATAAGTACAGTGAGAAGTTCGCAATGCCAGTTTGGGACTGCAGACTTCAATTTCAAGTTACGGTACAGGCAGAGAAAAAAAATCGGCTTTATCACGCAACTGGTCTATAAACTTTCTCTCACGGGGT